>NC_083881.1:52424488-52724588 GCF_032452875.1 Bos javanicus | reverse complement strand
ATCAGAAATATGCATGGGGCATGAAGTGACCACTTGGAGGTCTTCCCACCAGATACACCTCCATATTCACCCAATTGGCCTTAAGTAGCTGTAGCTTACAACACACATACATAAGCACAAGCGTGCTCACTCACCCACAGTCACACACACACACACACACACATGGAAAATGATTCAACTTATCTAAGACAGCACAGTACAAATTGCAAAGAGGAAAAGAAACATTTTCCCAACTGGGACATAGTCAGATCCCATAATTATCAAAGTCAGCTCCGTCATAATGTTGTTTCATTTATTTATCTCCAACTGCCTCTTGTATTCAAACCTTGCCTTCTTGGGCCTAGAGAGAATAAGAAATGCATGCATTATTAAATCACATACAGCAGAAGATTGCTTAGGAGACAGAACACCAGACTCATCCAAATAACATAATCAAGGATAACTTTTGCTGATCATTCATGTAAAACAACACATGATAAAAACAAAGTGTCAAAATAATTGAAGAATTATATTCTCTACAGCACATTGTATGGTAATGTCATCTTTTGCTCACTGTGAATGACCACTTAGGAATATCGCAGTGGGTCAATTTTTTTTTTTTTTTACTATTTTTTAATATTTACTATGGGAGTTGAGAAATATAGACCACGCAAATGGAGGAATTGGTTATTTTGGAGTCAAACTGAAAATGCTTATGTCCTAACCATCATAAGTAATAAACAAAGTACTAATTAGATATATTGCTAAGTCACTTCAGTCGTGTCCGACTCTGTGCGACCCCATAGACAGCAGCCTACCAGGCTTCCCCATCCCTGGGATTCTCCAGGCAAGAACACTGGAGTGGGTTGTCATTTCCTTCTCCAATGCATGAAAGTGAAAAGTGAAAGTGAAGTCACTCAGTCGTGTCTGACCCTCAACAACCCCATGGACTGCAGCCTTCCAGGCTCCTCTGTCCATGGGATTTTCCAGGCAAGAGTACTGGAGTGGGATGCCATTGCCTTCTCCATTAAATATATTACCTCTTTACAAATTATATGTTACTACCTTCTTATAAATTAACAATTCTTATGAGTCAAATACTTATAATCAAAAAGAATTTTCCATAAATATAAATAATATATGCATGTGTGCTAAGTCACTTCAGTCATATCTGACTCTTTGCAACCCAATGGACTGTAGCCTGCCAAGCTACAGACTGTGGGATTCTCCAGGAAAGATACTGAAGTGGGTTGCCATGCTTCCACCAGGAGATCTTCCTGACCCAGGAATTCAAACTGTGTCTATTAAGTCTCCTGCATTGGCAGGCAGGTTTTTACCACTAGTGCCACCTGTGAGTCAAAGTCGCTCAGTCGTGTCAGGTTCTTTGCAACCCCATGGACTATACAGTCCACGGAATTCTCCAGGCCAGAATACTAAAGTAGGTAGTCTTTCCCTTCTCCAGGGGATCTTCCCAACCCAGGACTCGAACCCAGGTCCCCTGCATTGCAGGCAGATTCTTCACTAGCTAAAGCCACAGGGAAGCCCAGTGACACCTAAATAGCCCATAAATAATATTTATTTGCTATTATTGAGGGCTACTATATATTAGTTTAATGATATGTATTAAAATTCAGATTGCCTGAGTAAGATATAAGAGTAAAACAATTATTTCTAGGTCACTAAATAGTTTATATAATATTCAAGGTTTTTACTTAATGTTTTAAGAAATTTTTTTATTTCATGGGAAATATGGCAATAGTTAATACATTGTTCAGTTGATTTGTATATTTCTATTTAACATGATTATTTATCACATATATATTTTCAAACACATTTGCTTCTTATTACATCTCGTATTCTGTTATGTACCATGCTTCATGTAATAATTCTTTTTTCAAAATTACTGTAGTTTTGGAGTTAAGAAAGATAGATTTAAGGGAATAAAAGATCTCTTAAATTTGAGATTAAATACTTTAAAGTTCTTTTTATTTTACTGACTGCTTCTAAACAGTCAGAGCTATTTCAAATTTTGAAATAATTGCTTTGTACTTATATAGAGGTCTCTGTGAAAAGGGAAAAGCATTCCTTTTTTTTTTTTTTAATGTAAGAGGTCTATATACAGGGAATGTAACAAAGCCATTTATAAAGATACATTTATTTATTGTTGAGGAGTCTTTACCTATATTGAAGTCTAGAACTTATCACTCACTGTGAACAAAAAAAGCCTTCTACTTCTAGAGCCAGCAGATGAGCTTAACATCAATTATTGTTCTTCCTTCTTAAGGTAATCAAAGGTAGTACCATGCTAACATGAGCACTGCACCTTGACTCTGTCATATGATAGTCATCTGTTTTTGGAAAATTAAAATCATTGATTGAGAAGCTACCAGGTGTAGCAGCTACAGTGGTGTTCTTGAGAGTTTACTTTTGTTGCGGTAGGAGATATCATGCAATAGATTACACTTTAGTCACTTAATCATATGCTGTAAAAAGCAGGTATTGGGAACGTAGAGAGCATATAACACATATATAATTTTTACTGAAGTCAGGGAAACTGTCTTTTATTCTTTATTTAGATTTTGGAAGAAACAAATTTCACTGCACTGTTATTCTGAGACAGTCTATCACCATCACTTTTGTAAACAACACAGAATTTCAGTGTTAGCATTTCCAGCATGCCTCATAATCCACAGTCTGAACCAGCCTATTAAACAAATGCAAGGGGCATGATACTCAGTTTAAAAGCACTTGTAAACAGACGGGATTTTTCATTTGTATGTAACACAACATGAATACTTCTGAGCTCGTATTTTTCGGGTTGGACAGAATAATAATTTTAAAACCACAACAAGTAATTATAAGTAGTTTCTGGACATTCCTATCCACTCACTTTTGGGTCATGCCAAAAACGTAAGCATTGCTGGAAAATGGCAGTGAAGGGATGGCAGAGTTCTAATATGGTCTCCAGTCAATCTTTAAGTCAAAAATGGTTTTGAGGTTTATATTAACTCTATCATATCACCCTTTCAAGTGTTCTGTGTTTCTTCTATTTCCTTGACATCTAATTAACTGATGTAGGAATATTTTTATAAACTATAAGCATTTTTCTTACTAGAAAACGGGCTATTAGTGCCATCAAGTGCCCTGTGCACCCCTGAGCCAGCCGACTTTCTCTCTCTCTTTCAGCCTAGGTTAATCTCTCACTATTTTTTTTTTTTTCTTCTGCCATGCCATGTGGCATACAGGATGTTAGTTCCCCGACTAGGGATTGAACCTGCACCACCTGCAGTAGAAGCACAGAGTCTTAGACACTGCACCACCAGGGAAGTCCCTTACTATTCTTTTTTTTTTTTTAATTGGAGGCTAATTACTTTACAATATTGTAGTGGTTTTGGCCACAGATTGACATGAATCAGCCATGGGTGTACATGTTTCCCCTGTCCTGAACCGCCCTCCCACCACCCACCCCATCCCATCCCTCAGGGTTGTCCCAGTGCACCAGCTTTGAGTGTCCTGTTTCATGCATCGAACTTGGACTGGTGATCTCTTCCACATATGGACATATACATATTTCAATGTTATTCTCTGAAATCATCCCACCCTTGCCTTCTCCCACAGAGTCCAAAATGTTGCTCTTTATATCCGTGCTTCTTTTGCTGTCTCACACATAGGGTCATCATTACCATCTTTCTAAACTCCATATATACATGTTAGTATACTGTATTGGTGTTTTTCTTTCTGACTTACTTCACTCTGTATAATAGTGAGAGGGTAACAGGCAGGAAAGCCAGGGGTCTCCAAATGGAGGAAATAGCCTGCAAGTGTCAGACATTTTTATCTCTCTTAAGTGCTAGGAGGAAACAAACTAGCGATATTTTTTCCTTCTCTATACAACTTTAAAAGGAGGTTTCTCTTAAAATACTGTGTTGCCATAATGACAACTGGTTTCACCTGAAGTTAACTTTTCTCAAACCTAGAGATAACCAATGCCTTTTTCTTATGGAAATGTTTGTCTTAAGCTATGCTAATGTATGGAGAAGGCAATGGCACCCCACTCCAGTACTCTTGCTTGGAAAATCCCATGGACAGAGGAGCCTGGTAGGCTGCAATCCATGGGGTCACACAGAGTCGGACACGACTGAAGTGACTTAGCATAGCATATGCTAATGTATTATGCATTTACCCCCAAACTCTGTCTTCAAGTTGGTTTCACCTCTTGGCTCAGAACCTATTTAACAAACCAGTATGTTATACTCAGATATTGTTCCCCTAATCTATGTAAATGAAACTATTTTTATGGTGGTCTGCTCTTCTTCAAGATTCAAGTTAATCATTTTATGGCCCAGGATAAACCATTTGGTGCCAAGATTATCCCAAAATGCATCTTATGGGTGAGGGGCCTGGTGCCATTCTGAGTTTTAAGACATTCCTTTCTTTCATTAACAGACTGCTAGTGACTATATAACATCCAGCTGAAGACTAGCAGGGGGGTACTCTTTCTGCCCCCTTCGGATGCCTATGTCAGAAGCTTTCTCTATCTCCTTTATACTTTAATAAAACTTTATTACACAAAAGCTCTGAGCGATTAAGCCTCGTCTCTGGCCCCGGATTGAATTCTTCTCGTCCAGGGGCCAAGAGTCCCAGTGTCTTTGTGTGATTCAATAACAACCTTTCTATAGGCTCCAGTTTCATCCACCTCATTAGAACAGATTCAAATGTGTTCTTTTTAATAGCTGAGTAATATTTCATTCTGTATATGTACCACTGCTTTCTTATCCATTCATGTGCTGATGGACATCTAGGTTGCTTCCATGTCCAAGCTATTGTAAACAGTGCTGTGATGAACACTGGGGTATACATATCTCTTTCAATTCTGATTTCCTCAGTGTGTATGCCCAACCATGGGATTGCTGGGTCATATGGCAGTTCTATTTCCAGTTTTTTAAGAAATCTCCATGCTGTTCTCCATAGTGGCTGTACTAACTTTGCATTCCCACCAACAGTGTAAGAGGGTTCTCTTTTCTCCACACCCTCTTCAGCATTTATTGTTTGTACACTTTTTGATAGCAGCTGTTCTGACTGGAGTGAGATCGTACCTCACTGTGGTTTTGATTTTCATTTCTCTGATACTGAGTCATGTTGAGCATCTTTTCATGTGTTTATTAGCCATCAGTATGTCTTCTTCAGTGAAATATCTGTTCAGTTCTTTGGCCCATTTTTTGGTTGGGTCATTTGTTTTTCTGGTATTGAGCTGCATGAGCTGCTTGTATATTTTTGAGATTAATTATTTTTCAGTTGCTTCATTTGCTATTATTTTCTCCCATTCTGAAGTCTATCTTTTCACCTTGCTTATAGTTTCCTTTATTGTGCAAAAGCTTTTAAGTTTAATTAGGTCCCATTTGTTTATTTTTGCTTTTATTTCCATTATTCTGGGAGGTGGGTCATAGAGGATCCTGCTGTGATTTACGTCAGAGAGTGTTTTGTTTATGTTTTCCTTTAGGAGTTTTATGGTTTCTGGTCTTACACTTAGATCTTTAATCCATTTTGAGTTGATTTTTCTGTACGGTTGTTGTAAAGGGTCCTAGTTTCATTTTTTCACAAGTGGTTGACCAGTTTTCCCAGCACCACTTGTTAAAGAGATTGTATTCTCCATTGTATATTCTTGCCTCCTTTGTCAAAGATAGGTGTCCATAGGTGCATGGATTTATCTCTGGGCTTTCTATTTTGTTCTGTTGATCTATATGTTTGTCTTTGTGCCAGTACCATACTGTCTTGATGACTGTGGCTTTGTAGTAAAGTCTGAAGTCAGACAGGTTGATTCCTCCAGTTCCATTCTTCTTTCTCAAGATTGCTTTGACTATTCAAGGTTTGTTGTATTTCCATACCAACTGGGAAATTGTTTATTCTAGTTCCATGAAAAATTCCATTGGTAACTTGATAGGGGTTGCATTGAATCTATAGATTGCTTTGGGTAGTATACTCATTTTCACTATATTGATTCTTCCAATCCATGAACATGACATATTTCTCCATCTATTTGTGTCATCTTTGATTTCTTTCATCAGTGTGTTACAGTTTTGTATATATAAGTCTTTTGTTTCTTTAGGTAGATTTATTCCTAAGTATTTTATTCTTTTTGTTGCAATAGTGAGTGGGATAAATGAAAAAGAAACAAAAGAGAATATAGCAAAAATAAAACTAAAAGCTGGTTCTTTGAGAAGATAAATAAAATAGACAAACCATTAGTCAGACTCATCGAGAAAAGGGAGAAGAATCAAATCAACAAAATTAGAAATGAAAATGGAGAAAACACAACAGACAACACAGAATTACAAAGGATCATAAGAGATTACTATCAGCAACTATATGACAGTGAAATGGACAGCTTGAAAGAAATGGATAAATTCTTAGAAAAGTATAACCTAGACAGCATATTAAAAAGCAAAGACAATACTTTGCTGACAAAGGTCCATCTAGTCAAGGCTGTGGTTTTTCCAATGGTCATGTATGGATGTGAGAGTTGGACTATAAAGAAAGTTGAGTGCCAAAGAATTGATGCTTTTGAACTGTGGTGTTGGAGAAGACTCTTGAGAGTCCCTTGGGCTGCAAGGAGATCCAACCAGTCCATCCTAAAGGAGATCAGTCCTGGGTGTTCACTGGAAGGTCTGATGTTGAAGCTGAAGTTTCAATACTTTGGCCACCTGATGTGAAGAGCTGACTCATTTGAAAAGACCCTGATGCTGGGTAAAATTGAGGGCAGGAGGAGAAGGGGATGACAGAAGATGAGATGGTTGGATGACATCACCGACTGAATGGACATGAGTTTGGGTGGGCTCCAGGAGTTGGTGTTGGACAGGGAAGCCTGGCGTGCTGCAGCTCACGGGGTTGCAAAGAGGCGGATGCAACTGAGCAACTGAACTGAACTGATAGCCTTCCAAAACTGAACCAGAAAAAAATAGAAAATCTTAACAGACCCATCACAAGCATGGAAATTGAAACTGTAATCAAAAATCTTCCAACAAACAAAAGTCCAGGACTAGATGAATTCTACCAAAAATTCAGAGGAAAGCTAACAGCTATCCTACTCAAACTCTTCCAGAAAATTGCAGAGGAAGGTAAACTTTCAAACTCATTCTATGAAGCCACCATCACCCTAACACCAAAACCAGACAAAGATGCCACAAGAAAAGAAAACTATAGGCCAATATCACTGATGAACATATGCAAAAATCCTCAACAAAATTCTAGTAAACAGAATCCAACAACATATTCAAAAGATCATGCATCATGACCAAGTGGGCTTTATCCAGGGATGCAAGGATTCTTCAATATTTGCAAATCAATCAATGTGATACACGACATTAACAAATTGAAAGATAAAAACCATATGATTATCTCAATAGATTCAGAGAAAGCCTTTGACAAAATTCAACATCCATTTGTGATTAGAAAACAAACCCTCCAGAAAGCAGGCATAGAAGGAATATATCTCGAACTAATAAAAACCATATATGATAAACCCACAGCAAACATTATCCTCAATGGTGAAAAATTGAAAGCATTTCCCCTAAAGTCAGGACCAAGACAAGAGTGCCCACTCTCACCACTACTATTCAACATAGTTTTGGAAGTTTTAGCCACAGCAATCAGAGAAGAAAAAGAAATAAAAGGAATACAGATTGGAAAAGAAGTAAAACTCTGTTTGCAGATTACATGATCCTCTATATAGAAGACCCTGAAGACACCATCAGAAAATTACTAGAGCTTATCAATGAACATAGTAAGTTTCAGGATATAAAATTAACACACACAAATCCCTTGCATTCCTATACACTAACAATGAGAAAACAGAAAGAGATATTAAGGAAACAATCCCATTTACCTTACTATTCTTAATACACATCTTCCTTCATGTGTTTTCACCTTGAGGAAAAAAAAGTGCTTTAAACTTTGCCACAATTCATCCCTGTCATGAAATCATAAGTGAATGTAGTGAATAACTAAGTACAAATTGAATTGGGGAAAGGAGAGGAAAATGTGAAATTTTGAGTTCTGAACACTAACCTATCTATAATCTTTTCAAGCTAATCTTTAAAATATTTTGAGATATAAAATTATTAATTCATGGTAGTCGAGGTTAAGATAATTGCAGTCTTGTAGAGTTGTGAATTTGAAGAAATTTAAAAAAGTAAACTATTACTCCAACAAAATTGTATATGGGCTTGGTCTATAATGAGGGGCTCTAATAAAGAAGTTTTCATTTTATTTGACAGTTATACTTAGGAAGTGAAAAATGAATATGCAAAGGAACCATTATGTCCATATACATAACTATAGAATTACTGGGCCTTCTTAGAAGGTCTAATACACTTCAGATCTTAAGAATAAGAGGATTGGAGTTAAATGGGGTTTGTGTTTGGTCTATAACTATACAGAAAATAAATATCTAAGAAATATAAGAAAGGAATTTGGTACAGAGTTAATCTTTTAAATAATATGCTATTTTTCTCCCCATGGCATTCCAGATAGGAAGAAGTGTCTCTAACATCATAAAACTTGCTTTCCTCTCTTCACATTGTATCAAAACTTCATGGCCCAGTGTTACTGAAATAGTCTGCTGTTTGTAAACTTTTTACAACGTTTTCTTATTTGTGATGTTTCCCTTGCCACATGATTTACAAATTTTATAGTCTGACACCAAATGTTTGATGAAAACAAATTAAAAAAAAAACTCTCAAAATTATTATCTGAATGTTTTGTGCATAAATTGATAAATGTTATACAAAGATTTATATTATACAAGGACAGTTTTTTTCTTTTTTTTTCTTTTTTAATCTCTATGTAGTTAGAACTTGGACATGGGAAGAGACATGTTTCTCCAAGAGTAGGCAGAGACACCCTCGGCAGGAGATTGATAACTGAAACAAGTAGTAGTGAGTATGGATGCAGTTCATTAGTCACAGGAAACCAAACAGGAGACTATTGATGGAGCATAACCTCACGAAAAATATGAAGGAAATAGCCAAGAGTTTTTGCCAACTTTGAGATCAGAATCATCAATTGTCAACGATTACACTGCTATATTCTTATTCTAATCACTATATTCAAAGTCTTATCTTCAAAAAAAGCATGTAATAGTAAAAGAATTTCCTTCCTTCCTTATGCCTTTTCTAATTTTATTCTTCATCCATCTATTCAGTGCTTATTTAGCAGAGAATTTGATGCTATTGTCATCATCCTAACCAAAGTCAGAATATGATTGTCTTTTTTACTAAACATCTTAAAAATATGAAGAATAGGCACTTTGTGAGAGGAGAAAATAAACTATTTTTTAAGTTTCTATTTTTCCAATTCATTTTAAGAAGAAAGCATAGTGATTAGATCTACAGGAGTGAATTTTTTTTTCATATTTTTAAACATTTTAAAGCTAGAGGCTGAAGGAAAAGTACTAGATCTCTCATGAGATAATGCATCCTTACATGTTTTCTAGCCTTATTTCTTCATCAAAGAAAGTTTGGATGAGGAAAAGGAACTCAACCTCCCAAAGCTTTGTGATTCACCTATCACTAATTTAAAAGAGCATTACTCATTCTGTTTCATAGGCTACACCAAGGAGATGTTTTACTGCATGTCCTTTAATCAGTGAATGTGAGGTGAGGCCCTCCCATGAGGTTAAAAGTGAGTACAGAGAAAAAGAATATATTATTTTCAGATTCATAGCTCCTCAGATTTGTTAGAGATGCTTAACTACTCATTACAGTGGATTGTCCCATATTTAATTTCCTGAGGTTTTCATTTTTAATATATTTTGACATATATTTTATTACTTTTCAAATCCTAGACATATATTTTATTACTTCTTATATAAGCAAATTGTTTTTCATGTGTGTGATTTACTAAGTATAATATTTTAAGATATATTGCTTTTATAAATATTATCATCAGTCTTAGTTTAAGAAAAATTTTTCACAATTTGGAAAACCATGAAAAAAATGAGGGAACTCTGCTGGATGAAGAGAGTCCAAGCTACGGTAAGAATTAGTACAAAATCTTTGAGGTAAGGGTAGGGATGAATAGAGAATTATGGAAGGAACTTCTTGTCTAGTTCTGGCTTAAGCCACTTGCACTATATTAATTAAGAATCTAAGTAAATTAGATTCAATGATGAATGCAACTAAGCCCATAAATTAAAAAAAAAATTATACCTACATATTTTAATTATTTTTTTGTTAACTCTATTAGTTTATCTTCATCTTTCAACTGACTATACTATCTTAGATTATCTACAATGACAATGAGTCAAAAATCCTTGCAATGTAATTTTTTGACTAATATCTAGTCTTTTATTCTGTTCCTTTGGTTGTTTTAAATCTTTTTACCTATACCTATTCTTCTAACTCCGGAGAAGGCACTGGCACCCCGCTCCAGTACTCTTGCCTGGAAAATCCCATGGACGGAGGGGCCTAGTGGGCTGCAGTCCAAGGGGTTGCTAAGAGTCGGACTAGCCTGAGCGACTTCACTTTCACTTTTCACTTTCACGCATTGGAGAAGGAAATGGTAACCCACTCCAGTGTTCTTGCCTGGAGAATCCCAGGGACAGGGGAACCCCGTGGGCTGCCGTCTATGGGGTTGCACAGAGTCGCACACGACTGAAGCGACTTAGCAGCAGCAGCAGCATTCTTCTAACTCATCCTTTACTTCTATTCATCTGGAATGAGCACAGCTATAGTTTTACTACATTTTGCCTTTTCTAACTGCAGAGAATGAGATAGCTGGATGGCATCACTGATGTAACAGACATGAACTTGGCCTAACTTCAGGAGATGGTGAGGAACAGAGAAGCCTGGCATGCTGCAGTCCCTGGGGTTGCAAAGAGCTGAACACAACTAGGTGACTGAACAACTATAACAACTGCAGGGTAAAGCCCAGTGGTGCTGAAGTCACACTAAAAAGTGAAGTCGCTCAATCGTGTCCAACTCTTTGCGACCCCGTGGATTGTAGCCCACCAGGTTCCTCCGTCCATGGGATTCTCCAGGCAAGAATACTGGAGTGGGTTGCCATTTCCTTCTCCAGGTGAATCTTCCTGACCCAGGGATCGAACCCAGATCTCCCGCATTGCAGGCAGACGCTTTAACCTCTGAGCCACACACCAACTTGAATTCAAATATACAGGTAAACAAGGTCATTAATTTTGATACAATTTAGTTTCCACTTTAGGAAAAAGCAAATGTAAACATATACTTCAAACACTGTTAGAAGGCTGTAAAGAAAAATATTTCTTAATAGGGTGTTCTATATGTGTCTTTCATTTTGGTATAGATTTATATAACATACACTACTAACAATAAGTGAATTAAGGTTCAAATAGACTGATTATAGTTGTGGAGCTGGATAAAGCCTAGATCTTTGCTGCTGCTGCTGCTGCTAAGTTGTGTCAGTCGTGTCTGACTCTGTGCGACCCCATAGATGGCAGCCCACCAGGCTCCCCCATCCCTGGGATTCTCCAGGCAAGAATACTGGAGTAATGGGTTGCCATTTGCTTTTCCAATGCATGAAAGTGAAAAGTGAAAGTGAAGTCGCTCTGTCGTGTCCGACTCTAAGTGACCCCATGGACTGCAGCCTACCAGGATCCTCCGTCCATGGGATTTTCCAGGCAAGAATACTGGAGTGGGTTGCCATCGCCTTTGTTGACCTCAAGTTTAATTTTCTTTCTATTACATCATCATGATGACAGTACATCTCCAGTGATAACTTTTTTTTTGCAAAATTGATTTATAATATAGAAATATTTTAAGGTGCAGAAAACTCCACAAATCCCATTTGCTTTAAATCCATATGCCCAGAGACTACGTATAAAATATTTTGATGTATATCCTTGGACAATTCTTTGTATACTTACTTTTGAAAAGTAAAACTCTATGAAATTAAATAGCTTGCCTTTTACTATTTTCATCATACATATGTTTAACATTTGTCTTTCTATGATACATTAGATACGTTCCTGCAAAATAAATTTTATTACTTGCATAGCAATCTATAATGTGGAAAAAACTTTCCAAATTCAAAAAATTTTAAACATTGCTTTGGTAAATATCTTGTACCTATCAATCACAAATTCTTTAAGGTAAGTTCCAGATAAGAGTTCACTGTTAAATATATAGAGGAGAGCTGGTTTTCAGGCTTATTCCTTGAATTACACTTAAGAAATATCAATCATGCAAATATCTTTTAAACCATTTTCCTATTGTTTGATTAAAGTATTTCAACTTTAAATTTTTATTGATAGATAAATTCTGGACTTTTTTCCTTGGAAAGCAACATGCACTCAGTGGAATAAAAATGCCACAGTTTTTCATTTCATTTTTTGCACAGGAAAATATAATTCTCTTGGATCTTACTTCCCTAAGAGATTATCTTGAGAAATACAAGTTTAGGCAATTGTTTCCTTAATGTAAGAACAAATGAATGAACTTTAGATACTTCTTATTTTCTGCAGTTTTTAAACTATAAGGATTTTTAGTGTTTTGCAAGTGAGAGCATAAGTTATCTATGTTGTTTTATTTTGTTAATAAAGACACATTATATCATAAATTCAATCATCCCCTAACATAATTTCCTATTTCTCTTATAATACTAAAAAATAAAAGTAATAGTAGAATAGTGTCTTATAGGGAACACAATTTTCGACTATCAGTAAGCAAAACATTTTTTATATGTTTTAAAAAAGATTCTCTTTTGCAAGCAGCCTGCATAGCGGAGTGTTTGGCATAAAAGAAATGTTCAGCTTTATTAGATACTTATGTGAATATCAATATGTCTATAACTAATCTCTTGTATTTTCCCTCAAACTTTCTTATCAGTATTTATCCTCTTGGCATCTCCATTTATCTAATTACTGGGACAAAAAATCTTGTAACATTAAATCTTATTTATTTTGTAGCCCTTTGTCAAACCATCAGCAAATTCTGATGTAATTGGCTTTGAAATATATCCTGAATTTGATTCTTACCTTCAGATACAAATCATCTCCAACTGGGACCTCAGCCATCCTCTCCTATCTAGTCTCATTGTGGTGACAATTTTCTCTAGGTCAATTCACCCAAGTGACATCTTTTGAACTTAAAATAGATTATGTCATTACCTTGATCAAACCTTCAAAGGCTTCTCATCCAACTTAACATAAAATCCAGATTCCTTCTGCAGCAAAAATCTCCACATGATCCTTGGTTTCATCATTCATAAAATGTGGAAAATAGTAGTATATACTCCCTAACTCTCCTGTGAGGACTGACTTGAGATAATGCATATGAAGAACTCAGCACATGACAAGCCTGCATAATTATGAGATAATACTTTTACCTGTTCTTCATAAAATAATGGTGATTTATTTTAATCAAGGAAAGTAAAGAGAATATAGATGTCCTCTACTTAAATCTAGGCTATGATTTACAGTGGGAATTCAGTTTGTTTGTTTTTTTTTTTTTAACTGAAAAATGTAGAAATTGAAAGATCATGGACACACAGTCAAAAGACCAAGGTTTAAATTCTGGCTTCAGTTCTTTTTAGCTAAGTGGCCTTGAGTAGTTTACCTAATTTTCTTGGCACTTTCAATATTTCAGGCCCATCTCTAGACTCCAAAACCATTACTTAGGTTTACTTAAAAGATAAAAACAAAACAAAACAACAAAAAAAAACAACTCTATGTAACTATTCAGCTATAGCTTTTAAAAATATTTAGAAACATTATAAACCACATATAGATATGTTTTTTACTACAGTGGGGGATATAGTTTTTTCTATGTCTTAAGTATAGTGTTTTCAATATTACTCTAGAGTCTTATAACTAATTAATCTCTACTCACATCTCAAGTAAAAGCATAGTTTCTCTTAGTTTTTGTTACACTACCATTTTAATAACTTACTGGAAGTAATTTAGAATGCAGAACATTTCAAAACTTCTACGTGGCTGTAAAAACAAGTCTGTATTTTCAAATGGTGCATGTGAAGCTTTGACATGCAGCAGCTTTTATCTGGTATCTTTATATTGTTTTATATTGTGTGTTGTCTGTTACATAAGAAGAATGACCTTTGAAAATGAAATTACTAGATAATAAATAGTAGGTTAGAAAAGTATAAAATATTTGTACTGTATCCATGTAAAAATACGGGGCAGAAGAGAAATACTGAGGTAACATTATTTTATGCCTAACGTGATTCAGAATTGTTTAAAATGTTGTCATATCAGAGTAATGAAAATGTTATTATTTGTATAAGTTGAATGAGTAGCTGACTGGTTATCCCTTTTCAATATAAAAAGGAAATACTCTCTATTATGCAGAACATAAAAGGATTTGTAAAATTTTATTTTTTATTCTGATCTCTATAAAATATACATATAAAGTCAGAGTCTCAAACTGATATTGGGTATAGGTTATCTAAAACTAAAGAATTATTATACAACAGCAATTTTTAAAAATAATAGCTTAGTGAACTTATAGCTGATAATTTTTCATATTAAAGACTTAAATTTGTGTACTGCTTAAGACTATCCAAGCATTTATATATAATCAGATTTTGATCTCTTGATAATTCTATAATGTAAATAATTATTATTCTCTTCAAGACAATATTATGTATTTTTAAAGTATTCTATTGATATAGACTCCTTTCATATATTATTTTATTAACACTCACAACAATTCCTAATTGACAAATACACAAATGGGGGGGTCAAAATACTCTAAGTGACTTGACCAAGGATTCACAACTTTAATAGAGGTGGAGTGAAGCCAAATGATCTTCTGACATCAACTGAAAGGTTTATTTAAATATGTTCAGCTTCCTCCATAGTTCCAAAGTTTATTTGATATAAAGCAATGTTAAAATCAAACTTGTTCTCCCTCAATTTTGGGCTATAGCCTCAAAGATCAAAGAGAATTAAGTACTACGTACTTCATATTTCAAAGATAGGTTTCAAATCATCTATGGAAGGCTTGGTAGTTAAGGGACTAATCAAAACTCAAGATTGTGAGCTTTAATACAGTACCAAACTACCTTAAGGATATTGAAGAATTAAGAAGGAGTTGTTTGAAAAGTGTTCTAGGAGTGCTGGGGAGGTCCTAAGATTCAAAGTTTATAACTAGATTAGTCATTAAACTGCTGTTGAACCCATGTTCATGCGCCAAATACACAGTGAGGCCAAGCAAACGGAATACAGGCTTTGGAGCAGAGAAAAATGTATTATTGCCACAACCAGGCAAGGAAAAGTTGGCTTGTGTTCAAAAAGACCCACACTTCCTATTGGTTTTCAGCAAAAAGTTTTTAAAGGCAGAATTTGGGGTGAAGGCTGAAGGGTGTGTCACTTTCTTCTCATTGGTTGGTGGTGAGGTATCTGGCTGATAGTTCCAGGAAAGGACCTATCACCATAAGTAACTATAGTGTGAATGAGGTGTGTAGATAGGGAGGAACCTAGCAAAGCCTGTTAAAAATTTCTCTCGGCCTCCCCTTGTCTCTGTGTGGCCAGCGAACATTTGTTTACCAAACATTTGATTTTCCATCTCCAAGACAATTGCCTTCCTCCTCTTTGAAGTTTCAAACCATTACCCTCCAACAGACTCTTCTGTCTTTAGTTGAAGATGGTATTGAAGGTAAGGGTTTGGCCCGTTTTGGCAGTTTCCTCAGTTTTCCTGGATGTATCCCATTTTATTGAACTCTTGTTTTTGTCCTATTAATCTGTCTCATGTCAGTTTTTCTTTTTGGACCTTCCAGAAGAACCCCTGCCACAGGAAAATTTCTTCCTCACTAACAACGTTACCCTCCAAAAGGAAAGAAATTTGTAATTGACAGTACCCACTGCAAATGAAATAAAAGTAGGCAGAACACTTCTGCTCTTTTATTGCAGGTAGGAGACAACCTCTGTCACTCCTCGCAAAATCTGAATGAGCTGAACTGTTTCTGACCACAGCATCACTGAGATAATAAAAATTTCCATCATTAGAAGGCAGAATTTTATGGGTAGTATTCAGAAATTCCTTGTAGTGTGTGCTTAGGCATGTCCAGCTCTTTGTGACCCCATGGACTATAGTCCACCAGGCTCCTCTGCCCATGGAGTTTTCAAGGCAAGAATACTGGAGAGGGGTGCCATTTCTTCTTCCAAAGGATCTTCCCTACCCAGAGACTGAACCCACATCTCCTTTATCTCCTGCAATGACAGGCAGATTCTTTTTATACTGAGCCAACTGGGAAGCCCCAAAACAATTTTAGTGGCTCAAATTTCAATGATAGATTTATACTAGATTAGGACCCAAATGTTATTCATATCTCCCCTTCAAAGACTCTCTCCAATTAAATATTTTTATGTGTAGGGTTCTTGATATTATCTGGAATATAACTTGCAGATTTATACAGCCATAAACAAAAGCTTTGAAATGGATTTTTCCTGTATGCAAATAACACCATACATTTTCATACTTCTTCCAATATTATAAACATTATGATGAACATTATCTATAATTTATTCACAATGATCCCAAGTTCAAATAATCCTATGAAATAATTAAGGAAAGTACTATATTCCCCATTTTTTTAGATGTTAAATTGAGAGCTAACCTGTTAGGTTTTTATCAGAGGTTACATAGTCAGGAATAAAGATAATGACTTTTCAATCCAATTCCTCATCCAAATGCCATTTATTATGGTCCAGTTGTTCTCAAAGACTAACGAACATAAAAAAAAATCACCCAAGAAGCTTGTTAAAATAGATTACCCTGTTTACTCAGAAGTCCTAACTCATGGTCTGGGATGGGGGACATAAATATTGATATTCAATAAGAATTTGACCACATTTTGAGAAGTGTTGTGATGCCATGTGACCATCACTTTATATATCTTGAAACAGAGCCAGATATAATAAAGCTTGAGACTGCAAATTTTATGAAGGCATGTGCCAGCAAAGGTTTGTCTTTCATTTTGTCCTAGGCATCTGGAAAACAGTATGACCTTCACAATGTATAGAATCAATATATAGAGTTAAATATAGTATGGATAACATTAATTCTAACTGATTTACCTTATTTCACATAATTTAATCTGCATTTTCTCTTCTTATTAAGCATATTTGGCTTCCCAGGTAAAGCAGTGGTAAAGAATCTGCCCTCCAATGCAAGAGATGCAAGAGATCAGGTTCGATCCCTGAGTTGGGAAGATTCCCATAGAGTAGGAAATGGCAACCTGTATTCTTGCCTGGAAAATTCCATGGACAGAGAAGCCTTGTGGGAAACAGTTCAGGGGGTCACAAAGAGTCAGACATGACTGAGCATGTGTGCAAACACACATTAAGCATATTAAATATAAATTATTTTCAAGCAATTCAGCAGGTGGCTTCAGAAATGTCAGTGTGTGTTTCCTATGTCTATATGTGTACAATAGCTTTAGGAACTTTCAATTCTGTTCTATCTGAATGTCCTTTTTTATTTTTTCAAATAGTCACTTGGCATGGCCCCCTCTGTTCATTCAGTTCTCTCTCTCTTTTTTTTGCCAACATTCTGAAAAATTTGAAAACTACAGAATAGCTAATTGAGTGGTAGAGTAAAACTCCTATAACCAACTTAGAATCAAAAAATCCACCACCTAGAATCAAAATTAATTTGTACTTGTTTTAATCAATATATCTGTCCATTCTCCATTTATCTATCCATTCATTAATCCATCTTATTTTTGATGCATTTGAAGTTAAGCTGCAAACATCAATGCACTTCCTCCTAAATATTTTAGAAGGTATAAAATTAGAGTTCAATATTATTCTATAAATTTTTTTTGAGATAAAGTTTCACGCAGTGAAATGTGCAAATGCTAACTGAATCATTCCAAGAGTTTGACAATCACTTAAAACTCCTGTTGAAAGCAAATATCTACCAGTTACAGAGAATTACCATCACCCCAGAAAGTTTCCACATAAAACTTCTCAGACAATACTGTCTATACAAGTCCCCCTGAAAACAACAGCACACTGATGTTTCGTCTGTCACAGATAAGTCTTTCTTCTTTAGAACTTTATATAACTTAAGTCTTAGTATATTTACTTTGTGTATTGTTATTTTTGCTTCACTCAGGAAACACTTCTGAGATCTATCTATGTAGTTGCATTAACATTAGTTTGTTTCCTACTGCTTAGCAATATATTACATTGTATGATTATATCTGTTTTCTTTCTCTGTTCTGTTGATGAACAACTGGAATATTTCTTGCATTAGCTAGAGTGTAAAAAATACTATGAGTTTTTTTTTTTTTTCATGAACAGATCTTTTTATGGACATTGTCAACTCTCATCAGCTGTACCATTTCAGCTGTGTAATTTTTTTTTTTTTTCTGAGAATCAACAATTACAGGCTCTAGTTGCCTCATATTCTCAAAATACTTGGAGTGTTCAGTTCAGTTCAGTTCAGTCCCTCAGTCATGTCCATCTATTTGTGACCCCATGAACCGCAGCATGCCAGGCCTCCCTGTCCATCACCAACTCCTGGAGTCCACCCAAACCCATGTCCATTGAGTCAATGATGCCATCCAACCATCTCATCCTCTATCGTCCCCTTCGCCTCCCGCCTTCAATCTTTCTCGGCATCAGGGTCTTTTCAAATGAGTCAGCTCTCCACATCAGGTGGCCAAAGTATTGGAGTTTCAGCTTCAACATCAGTCCTTCCAATGAACATTCAGGACTGATCTCCCTTATGATGGACTGGTTGGATCTCCTTGCAGTCCAAGGGACTCTCAAGAGTTTTCTCCAACACCACAGTTCAAAAGCATCAGTTCTTCAGCACTCAGCTTTCTTTATAGTCCAACTCTCATATACATACATGACGACTTGAAAAACCATAGCCTTGACTGTTGACAAAGTAAGGTCTCTGATTTTTAATATGATGTCTAGGTTGGTCATAACTTTCCTTCCAAGGAGTAAGCATCTTTTAATTTCATGGCTGCAATTACCATCTGCAGTGGTTTTGAAGCTTAAAAACTTGGAGTGTTCAGTCTTGTTAATTTTAGTCATTCTGTGAGTGTAATGTGATAACTCACTGAGGTAATAATTTGTATTTCTATGATAACTAATGATGGTAGTCTCTTTTTAATGTCTTTGTTGTTCATTTGCATATGTTCATTTGTGAAGTAACTGTTTTAATCTTATGGTATTCAAGTACTTTTACACTAGAACTTTTGTTATTATTGTACGGATATCTAAGGTGCTTCAGTTAAAAAAAAAAAACTTTTTTAAACTGGATACCTTTTAGGTTTATATTAACATTCACTTTTCTTTTATCATTTGTCACCATTTTCCTCTTAAGCACAAGTCATAGTTGTATGTATATTATTATTTCACATTTCCTGAAGTTTTAATAGTTCATTTTATAGTTTTTATTTCTTAGCTGAAAGTTTTGCATTTGTTCATTAATTACAAGTATATTTCCAGTTATGTCTCAGAACATTGTTTTAATTATCTTTTAAATCCTAGTCTGCTAGGCTCTGAATCTCAACTATTCATCACAATTTTCTGTCTGTTGATTCTATTTTCTCTTATGAAGAGTACTTTTCTTAGAGATTCTGAGTGTTGTTGTATGTCTTTGAGGAGAACAGATTCTTTTTGGTCGTTGTTCATTTAGCAGGAACATAACTGACTCAAACTACAAACTCTTCTCTGTAGTGTTTGGAAGCTCAATTTCCATTCACTCACTTTAGTGTTAGCTCTTCTCTTTGGGTTCTGTTCCCAAGATGTTTAGAAACACAACTTAAATGTGTTTGGAAAACAACAACTTAAAAGATGTTTGGAAAACAACTTAAAATGAATATATAAATATTGAGTATATAAATAAGAGTGCTAGCTTTAATAGTTGCAGTAAAGTTTGGAATATATAGAAGTTCCTCTTTGTAACTTGCCCAGATATAATTATTTTTATATTCCATTATGGCTTCCTACAGAGAAGGCAATGGCAACCCACTCCAGTACTCTTGCCTGGCAAATCCCATGGATGGTGGAGCCTGATAGGCTGCGGTCCATGGAGTCGCTAGGAGTCGGACATGACTGAGCGACTTCACTTTCACTTTTCACTTTCATGCATTGGAGAAGGAAATGGCAACCCACTCCAGTGTTCTTTCCTGGAGAATCCCAGGGACAAGGGAGCCTGGTGGGCTGCCGTCTCTGGGGTCTCACAGAGTCGGACATGACTGAAGTGACTTAGCAGTAGCAGCAGCAGCATGGCTTCCTATATTTAAGAAACAAAAATATGTACATCTTAGCCAAGTATATTTATTAAAACTATATATTTCTATGAGTTTGCATTTTAAAATATAATAGCAATACTCATGAGGGCATAGTGCGGATTTAATATAAAATGTCATCTTCTGAAAAAACAAGAGGTTCATTAAAATTATAAGACATACAACCTTTTAAACACTTGTTGGCAAGTGTTCTGTTTAAAGTGGGAGACTATGGTTCAGTATATTAGATTTAGAAAGTTTGATGAACACATCTTTATGATACCTGGTTAATGTGTTTCATTACACATATAGTCAATAACTTTTGCACTGGAAACCCTAAAGAAAATGGGTCATGATGAGAATACTTGTTACGATCTCAATATGAGTGAATCTATCCTTATTCTACCTTAGTATCATAACCACTTCCCAATGTCTTAAAGGATGGAAAATAGCACAAAAAATATTTCAAACAGTTCCATATAATTGTTGCAAAGGCTGAGGATATTTTGGGGAGCATAATGGGAAAAAACGCATTTAAGGGTAATACATAGTCTGTGTGAAAGTTAAAATTAGTATGTCAGGTATTTTCTTATTTATCTAAATAAAGATCTACATTCTGAGAATAACTAAGTTGGAGGCACAATTCTCCTCAATTTACAAACATGAATGAAAAGATATGATTAGAATATTATATATGAAAAAAGAAGTTCATAAAGCTCCTCTTAGACTAACTATAAGAACACAACAAATAAAAGTTAATTCACCAATGACAGTGACCTGTACTTAGGTTATTGAATCCCTAAAGAAAAAATATGAAAGTTGCTTTTATATAAAAATATTAAAGCTGGTATTTAAGGAATGTTTAGGTACAGTTGTTTTCCACCTTTACTCTGCATAGCATTATTAGTTGTATATCTAAGGATCACGTCTTCATATCATTCCTTGCCAGGAGAACTCCAATTTGAGTGGGTGGAGATGTGTCCAGAGCAACTAAATCATGACTAAGTCAGTCACAAAAGTTCCTTTTCTCTTTCAGGTAACTGGTATACTTGTGGCCATTTATCTCAATTCTTGGTAATAAATTATAAAGGATAGCCTGCTGGGAGCTTTTGAGAAAACTTTTCTGCTTGATAATAGGGTGACCCTTCCTTCCCCACCCCCTCACCCCCCAACACCCCCAACCCTGCCACACACACTTCTTTCTTTCTTGGAACACTTCTGTGTAAGGGTGCAGTGCTTGGAATTTGTGATGGTTAATTTTAAGCAACAACTTCACCGTAAGGATACACAGAGAGCTGGTAATATTATTTCTTGGCTCTGTCTGTGAGAATGTTTCTAGAAAAGAAAGTGAAAGTAAAGTCACTCAGTCGTGTCCAACACTTTGCAACCCCATGGACTATAGCCTACCAGGCTTCTCCGTCCATGGGGTTTTCCAGGCAAGAATACTAAAGTGGGTTGCCATTTCCTTCTTCAGGGGATCTTCCCAACCCAGGGATCGAGCCCAGGTCTCTCACATTGAGAGCAGATGCTTTACACTCTGAGCCACCAGGGAATCCCTGCCTAGAAGAGATTTGCATTTAAATCAGTGGACTGACTAAAGAAGACTGCGATCAACAAAGTGGGTGGGCATCACCCAATCCATTGAGGGCCTGAATAGAACAAAAACATTCATTCTGCATGAGCTGAAACATCCATGTTCTCTGTCTTTGGACATCAGCAGCACTCAGACAGGGACTTATACTATTGGCCACCCCCACTCTCCACCAATTCTCTCTCAGGCCTCTGGACTCAGACTGAATTACATCACTGGCTTTCCTTATTCATTTGCTTGACCATGGAACTTTTCAGCCTCTAACACTATGTGAACCAATACTTATAATTAATTAATAAACAAGCAAATAAATTTATCCAATTGTTTCTATTTCTTTGGAGAACACTGATTAATACAGAGCCCTAGCAGTTACCTTGTAGATACTTTTCCAGATTCTTTTCCAAAACTTTGAAAACTTTTCCAAAATGCTTCAAATATTAGAGCAGAAGAAAAGGAAGGGCTTAGGTCTTTAATAACAGTTTTAGCCATACTTCCAATAATGGCACTTGTTAGATGAAATAAGTTAATGTATTTATTGGTAAATCATTTTCATGAGTAATTTTGAAAAGTTTGAACTGAATGAATGATAGTTCATTTTAAGACAGTTAATGTCAATTTTGGACTTTTTAAAAGATGGTTAATTTTGTTGATGACTTTAATCCTTCAAGTTTAAAATTCATTTCAACTATTCCATTCTTCATTTTAGTAATTCTTTAGTTCTTTTCCACTCTCTGCCCTGTATCATGCCTTTTTCCAAATGACTTGCTATTTCTTTCAACTGAAAAGGCAGTTGAATATGGACTCAAAAGTGTAACTTGCTTTGGTCAGTAGAATACGGTAGAAGTGACAGTATCTGTATCTTAGGTCAGTCTCTCAGACTGAAAAACTATACAAAACTTTGAGTGATTTTTTTTTTCTTTCTCACCTAAATGGCAAGACTCATGGCCCATTTCACAATTTAATATGGCATCCAAACTCCTAAAATTTCCTTAGCTAACTGCCTACACACTTTGAACACTATTGCTTAGGTGCAATAGGATTTCAGAGCTTACAAAGCCATTCTTTAACAACTACTTTAGTAACTAATATAAAAGTGCTTGCATTCCTTTGGATTGCAAGACCTTGAATAATATCAGTGATAAATGAAGTAATCTACATTTACTGGAAGATTGGGAACTGAAGTGTTAGATTGATGAACACTCCTAGAGTTTTTCTCTATTAGTGTTATTGCAATTTCCTTGGATGTAAATTTACTGTGCAGAATATGTGTACCTCTGGAGACCTCTTGAATTTAGGATTTTGTCACTCTCAATATGTGAGAAATAGAGGCAAGTTTTAAAATTATTGAATCATTACTTTTGGACCTGCCCTACCATGCCACTATTCCACCTGCAAATATGTGTGTTTATTTCCTACTGAAAGGTGTTAATACAAAATTTTATAAGATCGCCTGTGTTACATTGTAGAACATGTAGAGATTTTACATAACTGATAATATAAGATAGCTCTCCAATAATAAGCAAAACAAGTAATATTACAAGTATTGAGATCCTTTAAGGTATAAATGGTTTAGAATAGTTCACTATTTAATACAATACTTTAATACCTACCTTAAATATATATTGGGTTTCCTTCCCTGGTGGCTTAGATCATAAAAAATCTGCCTGTAATGCAGAAGACCCAGGTTTGATCCCTGGGTTGGGAAGATTCCCTGGAAAAGGGAATGGCTACCCACTCCAGTATTTTTGCCTGGAGAATTCCAAAGACAGATAAGCCTAGTTGGCTACATTCCATGGGGTCACAAAGAGTCAGACACCCTGAGTGACTAACACTAAGTGTATATTCTTTTTTATTTTTGGCATATCTCTCATTTTGTATTTTAGAAACAAATATATTCTTTAACCTCAAATATAGGGATGGATCATCTCCCAGAATTTTGATTATTCTCTTAAAAATTCTCTCCCAAGACACACCAAAAATATAAATTTTAAAAAGTATTTTGTTTCTTACATTCTTTGTTTTGCCTATCAAAACTTATTTTAAAATTCAAGAATCTTAAATTTGGAAATGATAATATATGTTGCTGTTGATCTCTCCAGCTCAGAACTAGCTGAAGGTTTCTAACCTGAGCCTACACACACACACACGCACACAAAATGGTGGCTGTATAATTCTAGCATATACCTCTTCTACTGCAGTTATCATAGATCTATATAGTTAGCTTAGCAATCATCCTGCAGATGACAGTAAAGTGTTTGAGGAAAGGATGCTTTATCTGTGTATGCATACATTTTGGGGATGTTTCTAACCTGTGATTTGGTAGAAAAATAATGCATACCATTGCCTCTCTTTCATTTTACTCTTCTACAAAGGCACAGAGACTAATGATAATAATAGACCAATACTTTACATATAAAATGATTCATATTCAAAAAATAATTCATAATTTTATTTATCATTCCTTACTTTGGTTCACTTATTCAATAAAAATTATCATTCCAGACCTTGTACAAAGTGCTTGGAATATAATACTAAATAAAACAGAAAAAAAAAAAACTTCATGGACTTCAGAATTTTCATTATCAAAGAGAAATAAAATGAATAATTTTAAAAATATATATCAAAAAGTATTAAATGTTATGAATAAAAATAAATCATGGTACATATGACCAGCTGTGCTGGGTGTGGGGGAGGGTGTAGAATACCCTTAAGAGAAGGCCTTGCCAATAAGGTGACATAGAACAAGGACTGAAAGAAGTGAGTAAATCAGCCATGAGGCTATCTGGAGAAGGAACACTGGAAGCAGATTCAAGCTCCATGAGGCAGAAGTGAGTTCTACGGGCCCAGGACCTTTGAGAGGGCCAGTGATAGAAATGAAGCTAGTAAGAGTGGTAGGAAATGAAGGCAGAAGGATAGTGGGTCTCAAATCTGATAGAGCTTGGAAGTCTTTGTAAAGACTGTCTCTTAAAACTACATATTAATAAAGACAGTGAATGCAAATAATTTCAGAGACTGACCTTTCAGAAAGAATATTCTTTAAGCTCTCAGAGCAAAGGTACAAGTTGGGTTGATGAATGCTGCCCCTGATTCTTCAGATCACTTGCCAACAAGGTGTCACTGTTCCTATCCAAGTTTCTCTTCCTCAAAAACTTCATTATTCTTGAAAATTAATCAGAAAGGAAAGTTCTTGTGTGAACAGAGGACTAAGAAACAGAAAGAGTGAGCAGAATATGGAAAACATATTTGAAATGTTTCAAATTTCAAAACATAAAATGATTTAGAGCTAAGACTGTTAATAATCTCCCTTCTTTATTTTATCATGAATGGTATGGTAGGTGGCAAACTGAGACAAGTCAAAGCTTATGTATATACCTTTACAGCAGATACTCATGGACACTTATTCTGTTAGCAACAAACATAAATGGTCACCTCAAATAATGCCCAGATTATGAACTAAGATGGAGAAGTGTCAACACTTTGCTGAGTTAGCACACAATACTGCTGGCCTCTAGAAGGCATTGCTAGTTTATCATATTTCATCTCATATATGAATCACAGGATCCTTATAAAATGCTATTATAACCACCTCCTTCAATGATAATATAGAGACTTGAAAATTAACTTTCATATAACCATCATGTGGTCGATTCCATCATTTCTCCTATAATCGGCAGTGTTCAGGTAGATGGCAAATGAAGGCAACATGGTAGAATGCTACCTTCTATCTTCCTTAGATTCTCCTACCAATTGAAGGCATCACTTGTGAGCAGGTGAACTTTTAGAAACTTATGTGTTCCATTCATCACTGTACTGCCTTGGGGTAAATGTGGTCGGATTGACAAGGAACCACTTGTTACTGCTCATTCTCAAATGTGAAGTCAAAAGAAGCATTTGGTTTCCTGACCAATTCACAGAAGCAATCCTTTTCTTATTTTATCTCACCCATAAACGTATAAATCCTTCTTCTGCATTACTTTTGGTTGGTGATGAACTGCCCATCTGTTTCTTGAAAACCTAGTTTTTCTATGTTCTTCACTCTGTTCATCATGTTTTAACTGAAACTTGACTCTGTCAATGATTCTCCATTGTTCATTTATATTTTCTTGTCCCATTTATATCATTTTCAGCTCAATTTATAAATATGCTCAAACTCTCTGACCAAAGGTTAAAAAATATTTGTATAATCTATTCTATTTGCACATTATCACTCTTTCACAACTACTGTATTTTTTATTTACTTTTTAATTTAAAAGATTATGCATTTTCTGTGTGAACTTCTCCTTTTGCCCATAGTTATCAGGTGAAATTTCTCTGGCAATGTATTACATGATGGAAATGCAATGAACGATTTTTATTCTTATTTTTCTTGCTCTTCAAATATTTGAAACAGTATGTAAACTTCTACTGCATATAGGATTTAAATGAATCTATTTAAAAATGAACCACTTTTTCCTGACACTCCTCATGTCTGTGGATCTCATAAGAGCTTTTTCTTGAGTTGCCTACTACCTTTCTGAAAAATCCTCAAAGCTATTAGTGGAAATTTATTTCTTCTCTCATCCCTTATATATTAGCATTCTTCATGGCTCTGTAATATGTTATTTCTCTTCTGACTTTTCAGGTATGCTACTCATATAATCTCATTCACTTTCATAATTTTAATAATCATTTTATGATAATGTCTCCCTGATTTATTACTAAAGCTGATTTACTCCATGAGTTTTAGATGGTTCTAGACACAAAAACCCATCAGGCACCTTTATTTCAATAAAGAGGAAGATGCAGAGAAGATTCATTAGAAAGAAGAGTGAAAAAAACATAGCTGAGCTTTATTAAGATGTATAGCTTCATTTAATGTTGTGTCTAGCATGCATTACCATATTTAATTCTCACAAAACATTAAATTCAATTTCAAATATTAATAAATTAAATCTTACTTATGAGAAAACTAAGGCTTAGAGAGGTTAAATACTATTCCTACTGTCCTACAACTAACAAAGAACAAAGAAAAGAATTAGAATTCATGTATGTGTAAAATTTAAGCCACCATTCTAGCCTCCATTTAACAGTTGCTTACAACTATGTCATATTCAACATGTCAAATAATCTCTACCTTCTATTGCCTCTTCCTCTATATGTTAATTATATTTATGACACTTGTATCTACTCAAGCCATAAAACTTGTCCTTTTTCTAGGTTTATGATGACCTGGATGTCAATCTCCTTCATTTTAACTTCCACCACTTCCTAACGTGTGTTTCAAGCTACAATACTATGGAATAGCTTGTATTTTCTGTGTTGCCATGGTATTTTATTTCTCTGTGACTGTATTCATTTTTTGTCTTCTGCTACCTTTGTTTATCTGACTAATTCTCACCTAGTTCTTGTGACTCAATTCAAGCATTTTGTACTCCATATATGCTTTCTTGAAACCAAAGCCAGACTCCAAGAGGTGCCAATCACTTAGAGTAGTTTTGCTTGATTAATACAACAAACTGCTAGCAGATGGTCATAGAGCATAATTAAGTACAAATAAGAAAGATGACTGTTTTCCTGATTTGCACAAGTCTTACAAACTGATCTATCTAAACTCTAACATCTGAATAAATGCCTCTTTTATACTCTCTGAGTTCTTTGCTTTGCATCCATGGTCAGTTGCTTACACAAACACAATTTCTAGCCACTTTTTTCCTTTCTGCCAAGAAAGCTTTATATCACTTTCTTTTTTTTTTTATGTTTTTATTTTTTTTAATTTTATTTTATTTTTAAACTTTATATAATTGTATTAGTTTTGCCAAATATAAAAATGAATCCGCCACAGGTTTACATGTGTTCCCCATCCTAGACCCTCCTCCTTCCTCCCTCCCCATACCATCCCTCTGGGTCGTCCCAGTGCACCAGCCCCAAGTATCCAGCATCGTGCATCGAACCTGGACTGGCATCTCGTTTCTTACATGATAGTTTACGTGTTTCAATGTCATTCTCCCAAATCTTATATCACTTTCTATGTGCTTAAATTCTAAACATTTAATAAGGAGTCTTTTCTTTCACAGCAAGGCAGTGTGCATGTGGCCCAGTTTTAGCCACTAGGAACTGAGAAAGTCTGCTGAGAGTACTAAGAAACATTTCACTCCTCAGTAAAATGAGAGAGGCACATAAGGACACCCACTCTCTCCAAACACTCCCTATATTAGTGTTCTAGGACTGCACAACAAAATACCACTGAGTGGGAGGCTTAAACGACAGAAATTTATCTTCTCATTGTTCTGGATCCTGGAAGTTAAGATCAGGTGCTAGAAGGGTTGGTTTCCTCTGAGGCCTCTCTTCTTGCCTTCAGATGGTCACCCACTTACTGCCTTTTCTGTGTATGTGTACCCAGGTATCTCTTTTTATGTCCAAATTTCATCTTATCAAAAGAACACCAGTAAGATTGGAGTAGAGCCCACTCAAATGCTCTCATTTTAACTTAAACATATATTTAAAAGCCCTGTCTTTGAGTAGTTGAGTTGTACTGTGAAGAAAGCTGAACACCAAAGAATTAATGCTTTTGAACTGTGGTGTTGAAGAAGACTCTTGAGAGTCCCTTGGACTGCAAGGAGATCCAACCAGTCCATTCTAAAGGAGATCAGCCCTGGATCTTCTTTGGAAGGAATGATGATAAAGCTGAAACTCCAGTACTTTGGCCACCTAATGAGAAGAACTGACTCATTGGAAAAGACTCTGATTCTGGGAGGGATTGGGGGAAGGAGGAGAAGGGGACGACAGAGGATGAGATGGCTGGAAGGCAACACCGACTCGATGGATGTGAGTTTGAATGAACTGCGGGAGATGGTGATGGACAGGGAGGCCTGGCGTGCTGCAATTCATGGGGTCATAAAGAGTCGGATACAACTGAGCGACTGAACTGAACTGAACTGAACTGAACTGAAAGTAATAGGGGTTAGGGTTTCAACCTGTGAATTTGGAGGAGAGGGGAACACAATTCAACCCAGGATAATCCTCAACCACTTATTGTCTTGGATATTGTCACATAATGTGATATTTTGTGCATAACAGGCACCTGAGTGAAAATACAAAAGAATCTCAGAGAAGGTAACCCACAGCACTCATATCACTGATCTATATTAACCAGTTTTGGAACCCTCTGTCCTCCAAACTTTTTTAGATTAATAAATGTACCTGCACTTTTAAATAATTTTAGCTTGCTATATTGCAATTTGTGCTCTAAAACATTTAATTGATGCACTAATATAGCACTTTTCTGATTCTCTGGAAAAGACCCTGATGCTGGGAAAAATATAAGACAGGAGGAAAATGGGATGACTGAGGATGAGACAGTTGGATGGCATCACAGACTCAATAGACATGAGTTTGAGTAAGCTCCGGGAGATGGTGAAGAACAGGGAAGCCTGGCATGCTGCAGTCCATGCAAAGAGTTGGACATGACTGGCTGAGCGACTGAACCACAACAATATAGCGCTTATTACAATAATTAATGGACTTGATTCTGAGTCAGGAGTAATACTACATTTGTCATCATCTCTCTGTGACCCACTACAGTGTCTGATGCTAAATAAAAATGTGTTGACTTGAATGAATTCTATGCTTCTCTTTCCACATTTCCTCCCAAATACCATAACTAGAATCCTTTAGTTTACTATAGCTTTCCTAAGTCTTGGATCTCTCTGGAAAATTCATTGAGTCATTTGTTCTTGTAACCACTGGAAAAATCCCTCTTTTATATTTCTTCTTCAAATCTACCTGTATCTAAATATCTCCACATTTTGATTTGACTTCACTCCCTAATTGTTTACATCTCCCAGTAGTCATGGAACAATAGTGATTTTATATTTTAAGTAATAATAGATATGAGTTTTGACTTCATAGAAGAAAACATATGGTCCAATTGGTAATTTTAACATTGCTATAATTTTTGATCATTCAATGTGTTGGAGTTGAAAAAAATGGTAATAATTTCCTAGATTTAGTAAGCAACTCCAGAGCAAATAACTATATTCAGACATATGCTTACTTCTTTGGTTCTTTTTCAATTTAAAAATTATTGAATAAGTCAAATTTAGTTATAAGTTGCAATGTTTTATATTCACTTTATTATTAAGTTTTATAGCTTTCAAATCAGCATTAGAGCTGCAATGACTCTTACAAATATATAACACTGTAATTTATGACAATAATCTCTAACTTAAGCCTTCAATTTTTAAATATTCTCAAATTTTAAAAATGACATATAGAAACATGGCTGGCTTTAAGACATGAATACTAATACTGCTTACTGCTTTATTTAGCTTCACAAGGAAAAAAATCTTTGAGTTTGACATATGTTTCATGCTTCTCTGATCCATTACTATGAGACTTTAAACTCCCTGAGTATCCATAGAAGCTGTGAATTGATGTATATTTCTGGTGAAACTATGTATTTTGCTTTTTCCTCTTGACAGATGTGGTAATGATTCTTCTCAGTTATCCACAGCCAAAGAGAAACAGATCTAAAGCCATTCCCTGATACTTTAGGTAAATAAGACTGCTTACTCTCAATCCTGCTTTGCCCAATCATTTGAAACCTCCAGCTTTCCAGTCCATTGGGAGGATTGAATTAAATGGAAGTAAAAACTCTTGTCAGGATGGTTCCATGTAAAATACAAGGGTCTTATCTAATCTTATCTACATTTGCTACTATAGTGAATTAAGCCTTCCAACATTAAAATCCTTCATGGATTGCCAGTTTGCAACAGTGTCACGTTCAGTTCAGTTCACTTCAGTCGCTCAGTCATGTCCGACTCTTTGCGACCCCATGAATCACAACACACCAGGCCTCCCTGTCCATCACCAACTCCCGGAGTTCACTCAGACTCACGTCCATCGAGTCGGTGATGCCATCCAGCCATCTCATCCTCTGTCGTCCCCTTCTCCTCCTGCCCCCAACCCCTCTCAGCATCAGGGTCTTTTCCAATGAGTCAACTCTTTGCATGAGGTGGCCAAAGTACTGGAGTTTCAGCTTTAGCATCATTCCTTCCAAAGAACACCAAGGACTGATCTCCTTCAGAATGGACCGGTTGGATCTCCTCTCAGTCCAAGGGACACTTAAGAGTCTTCTCCAACACCACAGTTCAAAAGCATCAATTCTTCGGCACTCAGCTTTCTCCACAGTCCAACTCTTGCATCCATACATGACCACTGGAAAAACCGTAGCCTTGACTAGACGAACCTTTGTTGGCAAAGTAATGTCTCTGCTTTTGAATATGCTATCTAGGTTGGTCATAACTTTCCTTCCAAGGAGTAAGCATCTTTTAATTTCACGGCTGCAGTCACCATCTGAAGTCATTTTGGAGCCCAAAAAAGTAAAGTCTGACACTGTTTCCACTGTTTCCCCATCTATTTCCCATGAAGTGATGGGACCAGATGCCATGATCTTCATTTCTGAATGTTGAGATTTAAGCCAACTTTTTCACTCTCCTCTTTCACATTCATCAAGAGGCTTTTTAGTTCCTCTTCACTTTTTGCCATAAGGGTCGTGTCTACTGCATATCTGAGGTTACTGATATTTCTCCTGGTAATCTTGATTCCAGCTTGTGCATCTTCCAGGCCAGCATTTCTCATGATGTATTCTGCATATAAGTTAAATAAGCAGGGTGACAGTATACAGCCTTGATGTACTCCTTTTCTTATTTGGAACCAGTCTATTGTTCCATGACCAGTTCTAACTGTTGCTTGCTGACCTGCATATAGGTTTCTCAAGAGGCAGGTCAGGTGGTCTGCTAATTTGCACCAGTGTTACATTAGCCAGTTAAAACACAGACTCATAATGATCTCTATCTTCCAGAGGTCCAAGAATCCAAGATAAGAACAGTTGTAATGACAGTTGTTTTTCCAAAAAGTTATATTTTTTTAAGATTCCCTGTAAGATCATGTTTTTGGATTCTGTATTACATTTGTGCAAATGTGCCTCTTCTTTATTGTATTTATGTCCATATTGCTTACTGTGTGTGAGCAGTAGGATAATTTTTTTAAATAAAGTCAAGTAAAATATCCTTAAGGTGAAGTTTTTCAACTAATTTCAATGAATATTTAAATTTTCAACTACTTTAATTAGTTTTTCAACTAATTTCAAAGAGATAGTATGTGTAATGTTCTCTGTGAAAAAATTTATATATTTTTAGTTTATATTTATATATTTTTATATACTTTTTAGTTTTATTCTAAGGCTATACTTGGTTGGCAGACATGCTAAATAGAGGAAAAAATCCTCAGCTTAAAGGTGAAAGCTTTGACACAATTCATCTTTACAAAACAACTATTTTAAAGAAAAAAATAAAAAGTCTTGGCTCTAAATGCAGGGAAGTGAACAATCGTTCCAATACCTTCCCCCAAAGCTGGATCAATCTACTTTCAGAAGTCAAGAATAAATAAATGCTTGAGATTACTGCCAGTGGGATCCAGAGGATGATATATGGTATTGTTGAAAATAAAAGCCTCTATAAAGGAGTTTTTGTGGTGTGACGCCATAATTTTATAAAGCCACTAGGCATTGTGAAGTATCTCACATAGACCTTAAGATGGTTTTAAAAATATGTATAATTTGAAATAAAAATCCAGAAAGGAATCATGCTTTAAAAACTGTTTCTCACTTGTGAAAATACTGGTCAACATTTGATCATAGAGCTCATTCAGTTCTTAGTTCCTGGAGTTTAAAGATTATAAAGATAGCTGTGACCCTACTTACTTGCTTTGACAAAGCAATCTGCAGTACAGAAACTAATAGCAGCTTGGTGTTCTATAAAAGTACAATAAGTGAATAACAGATATGAAGGATGTATCATTTAAAAGAAGAGGGATGATTTAGGACAGGGAAGATGACCAGCATGATAACATGCCAGTAACATTTTTCATATTGAGCCTCTGTGAAACTGAAACAAAATAAAGGAGAAAGAAGAGAAAGAAGGTGACTTTTGAACATCTGCCGTTTATTGTAGGTAGTGATAAATATAGACAATCAAGCAGACATATAACTGTAAAATGGAAATTAATAGGTCCTGTTTGAAAGGTTTACTAAATCAAAACAATATATTTCCCCACGTATATTTCCCTTCAATGTCATATCTACCCAGATCCCAAAATATCTCTAGTGTAAGCTACCAGATTTTATGAAATTTTAAAACTATTGAGGTTTTTCTATTTCATTTCAAAAGGGAAACAAAATTTGCTCATTTTTGTTCTCAAGACTTTTGAAATATAGACATAATACTCAAATGCCTAACGCTTAAATCATATGTCTAAATAAAAATTTAGGGTGCAGTTTTTTATCAGATAAGCATCTAATAATAAATATACAGATTATGCATACTTAGAGTGAAAGGGGATTCACTAATCCTTTTAGGCAGGAAAACATGATGCCTTTTTCAATGAAGTATGTGGCTTCATAGGACATAGCCATGAGGATATGATGAAGGAGGGTAAATCAGAAATCTAACTGCAATCAGAAGAATCTACCATTAAAATTAGTGGCCCAATAAATGCCATACCCAGATCTTTGTCAGACCCACTGTTTTTCAGCATTTTACAATGTAAATGATCATTTATACAATCTTCTTCTTTCTCTATTAAATCTTCAATTTATCTCTCTTGAAGTATTGGATACATAAAAACATATACATGGAATTAAAATTTTCAGTTTTGAAAAGTCATTTATTTCCATATCCCCTTCTAGCTATGATCTCATTTCTCTTTTTCATTTCCAATTCTAAGTTCTTATCATGTTTGATGTATCAGCAATATTTGACATCCCTGCTTACTCCTGCTTCACTAAAGCAGGAGTAAGGTATCTTCCACTGGCTTCTAAGGTATCATGTATCATTTCTGGTTCTCTTAATTACTATCTGGTTACTCTGTCTCAGTCTCTTTTACTGGTAATTCCTCATATCCAATAAGTAAATTTTGGAATTCCCAAGGACTCAGTCCTTTGACCTATTCTATTCTATCTCTACATTCACTCCCTTTACTCACCCAGTTCTTTGGCCTCAGATAACAGTTATTGAACAATCTCTGATTTTTATCTGCTTCCTAGGCTTATCTCAACTCTGGCTCATTTATTCAAACAGTTGTTCAATATCCCCATTTGGATAATAAATGCCCTTCAAACTTCAGTTCAGTTCGGTCCCTCAGGCATGTCCAACTCTTTGTGACCCCATGGACTGCAGCACACCAGGCTTCCCTTCCCAGCCCATCAGCAACTCCCAGAGCCTACTCAAACTCATGTCCATTGCTTCAGTGATGCCATCCAACCATCTCATCCTCTGTTGTTCCCTTCTCTTCCTACCTTCAATCTTTCTCAGCAACAAGGTATTTTTCAATGAGTCGGTTCTTCGCATCAGGTGCCCAAAGTACTGGAGTTTCAGCTTCAACATAAGTCCTTCCAATGATTATTAAAGATTGATTTCCTTTAGGATTGACTGGATTGATCCTCTTGCAGTCCAAGAGACTCTCAAGAGTCTTCTCCAACACCACATAAGTATCAATTCTTTAGCGCTCAGCTTTCTTTATAGTCCAACTCTCACATCCATACATGACTACTGGAAAAACCATAGCTTTGACTAGATGGACCTTTGTTGGTAAAGTAATGTCTCTGCTTTTTCAAACATAACATGACAAAAAACAAACACTCTTCCTTCCAATATTATTTTTCCCCTCAATCTTCCTTAATTTAGTCAATAACAGCCACATTCTCCCAGGTTCTTGCTCAATCCCTCATTCCAGATTCCTCTCCTCCTCACACTCTTTTTCAAATTCAACAAAGGATTTCATGATTATATGTTTAAAATACAACTTGCAGCCCATCATTTTTCACCATCCCTACTGCTACCACACAGTTCTAACATACGATCGAATAACCTGAATTACTGCAATAATTTCCCTGCATTCCTAAAAGTGAAGTGAAGTGAAAGTCACTCAGTTGTGTCCTGCAATTTGTGACCCCTTGTATTATACAGCCCTTGGAATTCTCCAGGCCAGAACACTGGAGTGGGTAGCCTTTACCTTCTCCAGAGGAATATTCCCAACCCAGGGATCAGACCCAGATCTCCCTCATTGCAGGTGGATTCTTTACCAGCTGAGCCACCAGGGAAGCCCTTTGACTGTGTGTATCACAGCAAACTGTGGAAAATTCTTAAAGAGATGGGAATACAAGACCACCTGACCCACCACCTGAGAAATCTGTATGCAGGTCAAGAAGCAACAGTTAGAACTGTACATGGAACAACAGACTGGTTCCAAATATGAAAAGGAGTACATCAAACCTGCATATTGTCACCCTGCATATTTAACTTATATGCAGAGTAAATCATGCGAAATGCTGGGCTGGATGAAGCACAAGCTGGAATCAAGATTGCCGGAGAAATATCAGTAACCTCAGACACACAGATGACATCACCCTTATGGCAGAAAGTGAAGAACTAAAGAGCCTCTTGATGAAAGTGAAGGTGAAAGAGGAGAGTGAAAAAGCTGGCTTAAACTCAACATTCAAAAAATTAAGATCATGGCATCCAGTCCCATACTTCATGGCAAATAGATGGGAAAACAATGGAAACAGTGGCAGACTTAATTTGGGGGGCAGGGCTCCAAAATCATAGCAGATGGTGACTGAAACCTTGAAATTAAAAGATGCTTGTTCCTTAGAAGAAAAGCTATGACCAACCTAGACAGCATATTAAAAAGCAGAGACGTTATTTTGCCAACAAAGGTCCGTCTAGTCAAGGCTACGATTTTTCCAGTAGTCATGTATGGATGTGAGAGTTGAACTATAAAGAAAGCTGAGCACCGAAAAATAGATGCTTTTGAACTATGGTGTTGGAGACTCTTGAGAGTCCCTTGGACTGCAAGGAGACCCAACCAGTCCATCCTAAAGAAAATCAACCCTGAATATTCATTGGAAGGACTGATGCTGAAGCTGAAACTCCAATACTTTGGCCACTTGATGCAAAGAACTGACTCATTGGAAAAGACCCTGATTCTGGGAAAGATTGAAGGCAGGAGGAGAAGGGGATGACAGAGGATGAGGTGATTGGATGGCATCACAGACTCAATGGACATGAGTTTGAGCCAGCTCTGGGAAATGGTGAAGTACAGGGAAGCCTGTGGTGCTGCAGTCCATGGGATCACAAAGAGTCAGACATGACTGAGTAACTGAACTGAACTGATTCCTAAAAGCTTCTCTCATATCAGCTGACAGAGTGATTCTTTTATAGTGTAATTCAAATCCTAACACTCTTCTATTTGAAATGATCTAGTGGATTTCTCTTCCACTTAGTAAATGCCAAACTCATCATATTGCATAGAAGACTGTAAGTTCTGGACCTGTTACCTCTGTACCTTCTTTTACCAGTCTCCCTATACTCAACATCCTTGTATGGATGTGAAAGTTGGACCTTAAAGAAGACTGAGTACTGAATAATTGATGCTTTTGAATTGTGGTTTGGAGAAGGCTCTTGACAGTCCCTTGGACTGCAAGGAAATCAAACCAAACTGAACAGCAACAATGACTGAACTCAACTATATTCCAGCCACACTGGCTAGAATTTTGCTTGAACATATGTCATGTTTGAAATCTGTGCTCTGGCTGCTCTTCCTCCATTGAAAGCTCCTCTATCAATGTCCACACACCCTACATTCTTACCTACTTCATCTCTAGTTGGCGTCCTTGAACACATGACATAAAATAGTCCCCCTTCCCATTTCTAGCATTTGTCTTAGTGCTCTTCACTGCCTAATCTTTCTCCATGATACTTACTACTTGAGTATAATTTACAGGTCTCTTCTCCCTCAGTTATTTGTCTCCACCACTAGAATGAGCATAAGAGTTTGAGACACTTGTTCACTGCTGTATCCTTTGCATATGGAACAATATCTGACACATAGTAGATACTCAATAAAAAATGATGAATTGATATTACTGAATTTGAATATTTTTGTTCATAGTGAATATTTTGTTAATAATTGAGAAATGAGAGGAAAAAGAGAGATGTGTATCTGAACATTCTGAGAAAGCCAATGGGAAGTTTTCGATCAGTTGGCATTCTTTGTCAGAACTCAATTTTATCTATACAGTGATATGTTCAAATTCTTAGAACAGTCCATCTCACACATTGGTAATTTCATACTCTGATACTCTGAGTGGTTTATTGTATTATTTCAATGTTTGGTGGTTAATTGATCATAAGATTATGTTTATGTTTACAGGCCATAACGTATCTGCCATGTGTCAGGAAGTGTGGTACACATTTCTTATGTATCACTTCAAATCCTTTCATCACAAACTCTTACTCCAACAGTGGCCACAGCAACCAGTTCCAGGTACAGGAATAGGTTAGGCACAGGGTATCCTCAGGAAATTACATTCATTCAGGCATGTACAACCTTGTGATGTGAAGCAGTGAACACTGGAGGAATAGCCTGTGAGCAAAAGAGAATTAGAACTAATGGATATAGGTTTCATTTTTCCCCCCTCTGAGTAATCAGTTCTAAAATGCATTTAATAGGCTTTTCATAATGTACTGGTATGATCAGACATCAGTGACCCATAACAGTAGTGAACTCAGAAATGCATTCTTGTTTTGGCAGTCTTCCTTGTTTTATAGTCCTGTCTTATATTTCTGCTTAATGAATGCAGGGTGTATTTCAGTTTCTGCCTTTTTGGAAGCCCAAGACTGGACTTGTATTAAACAGTTTAAAAATCTTTTCATCTATTCCTTTAGAAACTTATTACTAGGTATTATTAGACAATCTCCATTGTTCAAAAGAAGAAAATGAGGCTGATCTAATTAACATATCTTTAAGATAAAAGAGGGAGAATTGAAGTCATTTTTTTGTCTGACTCCAAATGTGTGGAAAAACCTAAACTAGTAAGCTAATAGGGTTTCTGAACTCATGGTGTTTTTGATTTAAAAACAAAATGTATAGGTTATAGAGTTAATAATGCACAAAAATTAAGATTACAGGACAATTCATCAGGAAAAAACTTCAAAAGAAAATATAAATGAGCCTGCAAATCATTATAATGTGCCATAACACAAATATGAGGTCTTTCTCATGTTAATTCAGGCATACATGATGGATATTTTCTGTTTGCTTCATCCTTCTCTGCTTAGCAAAATATTTCATCTTTATGAACTGTACAAGTAGGCTCCTTTGCCTTCTGGTTACAGTTAGCTTCAGCTAGTGGGAGGCATTGGCAGAACACAGGGTGGGCGACAATACAGGCAGGGCATCTTTCACTTAGATTCATTCATTGTCTCTAGGGAACATCACAACTCCTGGACATAGTTCTCTTGTATTTGCAGGAAACACTCCTCTCCCTTGCTGATTCAAGTTCACTAGCCTGGGGTTGCTGCACCTTTCCATAATGGTTCTCTTCACTTCACCCACAACTTTATAATTAGCTGCTTTATTAAAACTCTTCTTAATTACTTCATTTTGGAGTATGCCATCTGTTTCCTTCTGGGACTTTGGATCATACAAGAGACAACAAAAAAAATCTTAAAAATATATAATATTCTTAAGCAAAAAATAGTTGAAAGTAATTAGGGACAGATAGTCTGCTGAGGAGGGAGGAGGGATATGGTAATTATTAAGGGTGATTGGTAGTTACATATTAAAGAGTAAGAAATAAAATTAATGAATTATTTATGGGGTCAAGTAGACCCTTACTGTATACTGTAAGAAATTTTTAAAATTTATAAATTTATTGGGTATCTAACTGAAAGACTTTGCTATATACATTTGGTAAAACAAATATCTGATTCAACTTTCAGTGGAGTTGGTCATCCATTGACAGAATGCTCACTAATGTGGCTACCATATTTAACAAAATGTCAACCATGAACTGTTTATATTGATTACATCCTTGATGTACACTGGCATAGGCATTGATCTCAATGATGTTCACTATGAGTTGCATGGTTTGAAATTTGAAATCATTTTCATAGAAAAAGCATTCATACTACATGTGGTAGTAAGAATTCCTACTACATTAAATGGATTTCATTCTACACAGACTTCTTATAAAACTGGATATAAAGTTATGTTTTATGGATATGAAACCATGAAATCTAATCTTTATAAAGAAATTTCCAAAACTGCTACAGAACTAGAGATTTATATAGCTTTAGAACAGAAAATTAATGAAGTAGAAATTCTGAAGTACAGCTTCCTGCATTTCCTTCTTTTTAGACTTGGTATGCAACCTATTACCTGACAATTTTGTAATATATCTCTTCACATTTCCCTCCTTTTTTATATGACTTTCACTTTAAAAATGGTAACTTTTTAAGCATTTATTTTTCTATAGCAATAAATAACCCTCTCAATAATTTTTAAAACTGGTATAAGTTTCAAAGTATGAGATGTCCTGAGTATTTCCTCTGCCATTTACTATTAGAAAGAGTCCATGCTTACAGGAAGAAAAGGGAATTTTGACTTTGGCTTTTAGATAAGCAGTTTTTACATTATTTTACTTCAGTAGGGACCGAGCATGTAGTTTTGTAAACATAACCATGGTAACACAATAGATTGAACAGTACATCTATTGCTTCTGTTATCTGAATATCCTTAACATTTTGTCACTGCCTTGATGAGTGCTCCATTTTTGTACCATCCTTTTTTATTTTTATACTCTGGGAAGAAAATTTAAATAGAGAATTTATCTCTAGGTATTAGAGTTTCAAAAACTGCTTCTTTATTGAAAAGCATAACACATCTAAAGAAAAATACACAGTATGATTTATCTCAAAGTGAATACCCATATTACTTCCACCAGGGACAAGAAGTAGAATATTTCCAGCGTCTTCCCAAATCCTTTTCTACTTGCAGTTTCCTCTTTCCCCTACTAAAATTTTAAAGTTACTTTGGTTTTTCCACCCATCATTCCTCCTTTTTTCATTTAAAATTTACTCCCTAAATTGCCTTGCTGACCCCATAGTTATGTTTCATCTGTTTTTATTCTGGGGTATGTGTATAAACAGAATCATTCAAGAAGTATTCTTAGTGCATGGCTATTTTTCTCAAAATTATTTATTAGATGTACATATGGCACTGACATAGATATACTCTTTTCATTTCCATAGTTGTCTGACATTTCAAATTTGAATATACACTATTTATTAGTACATAATGCCAACATTTTTCTCCCAAAATGGTAGAATGAAGATTTACTCTCACAAGCAGTATGGGAAAGCATTCCCTTCATAGTTTTGTCCTGGTACAGAGTTTGCTGATAAGATGACCTTGTGTATAATTTAGCAAATGGAAGTAAGGCAGAATCAACCTCTTTTGGAAAACCATGGTAGTTCTTCCAATTATCCAGCTATAGCCTTGCAGTTCTGTACTATCCAGCACCTCCCACATTTGGATAAGCCATAACTCTTATGGCTTTTTTTTTTTTTTTTTGCTACATAAATATCATTCATTTATTGGCATTGATATTATGAACACATATTGGAAAAATGCTTCTCAAAAGAGGAAGGTGACTGTTGACCATCAATAGGACAAAGCTGTCTTCAAAAGACAGAGATGTGGAAACTAGGTTCACAGTTGGGTTGTGGAGTCCATGCGGATGGAGCTCATCTATGTATGTGTATCTACAGGGGCAAGGTGTTTGATGAGGCGGCTTGGGAATGTTTCCAGCTGCTTCTATGCAATGAGTCGTCCTTTGTTGGTCCACTGATCTACTCCGGCAGTGTCTTTGTTTCCCATGTGATCCACCAACTGTGGCAGGTCAAGCCCGATATCAGGGTTTCCTTCCAAACATTCTTTTAAGCCCGCCATTCTTCCACACATAGCCCTGAGCAGCATAAGATATAGTGGGTATTTAGTGATGTAGATAATTGTATAAAGGGTATTTAGCATCAAAACCAAACCTGAATAATGAGCTAAAGTGTTCCATATACTGCCAAAGATAGTTGATGTGAAAAAGGAAAGAAAGGAATAGTTGTATGAGAGAGAGCAAGAAGGAAAATGATGAAACAAAGGAATGCCGAACCAAAGAAAGAGAATGTTTGTTACTAATGATTCTGATTTATTTGGTCTAATTAACTGAGAATATGATGATGTAATAATCACATAGAGAAGTCAGAGTGAGGGTCTGCCACGTAGGATAACATATTTAGATTGAATATGTTGCAGAATGCTAAAGGACAATAGGAGATCAGGAGAAAACAAACTTTGAAAGTATGGAACTTGATTGAGATCAAAGATGAAGAAATTATTTTGGGAGATCAATTTGAATGCAATAGTGCTTCTCAAAAAGATCACTACCTAATGGTTAAATAAAAATAGTGAAAAATAACCCTTTATATCAAGATTATATATACATAGTTATATGTCAAATGGTATAGCTAGTCTCATTTTTTTTGTAACCCTTATTGTCAGGAAATTTCAGCAGTAGTTTGTTGTGCTCTATGACTTCAGTATGTATTACATACACATGCTGTCTCAAATCTTAGAGTACAATATTTTTAATGTGGACATGATACCCTATATATCACTGGCTTTCTAACAATATCTAATGCATATTCAATGTTTATCAAATAATTGTGTAATTAAAGAAGGAAAGATAGAAGAATAAGTGATAGATGGATAGATAAAAATGGTTGCATCATTCTGTAACAGAATACAAAAATATTTCCAATTTAGGAATAAAAGCAAATGAGTCAATGAAGATTGCTTTGCTTCTTAGAGCTTAGTAAAGTGAAAGTCACTCAGTCGTGTCTCACTGTTTGAGACCCCATAGACTGTTAGAGTCCATGGAATTCTCCAGGCCAGAAGACTGGAGTGGGTAGCCTTTGCCTTCTCCAGGAGATCTTCCCAACCCAGGGATCAAACCCAGGTCTCCCACATTGCAGGCAGATTTTTTACCAGTTGAGCCACAAAAGAAGCCAAAGAATACTGGAGTGGGTAGCCTATCCCTTCTCCAGCAGATCTTCCTGACCCAGGAATCAAACTGGGGTCTCCTGAATTGCAGGTGGATTCCTGCTTCTTAGAGCTTAAGGTCAAATGAAAAACCATGTAGGGAGCCTGGTCAACTGAAATTTCATGGAGATCTGGAGATGAAAGTCATCCAAGACTCCTGCTGTGAGATGGAACAAATACAATTACACAAAACTGGACCATGTTGGACAACCATTTCATAACCAAAGTCCTGTAACACTGCCATGTCAAGAATTTTATTCCTTCTGACTTTTCCTTAATTTTTTGTCATCTCCTGACTAAATCTAGATTGAATCAAATAGTGGGTAGCACTTTTAATTTTCTTAATTTAGAATCAATCCTGATGTAAACTTCTTTAATTCTCAAAGCACTGTCATATTCTGGGGTTAACTAATATTACCATCAAAACAGTTTAAACTTTCCTTTTATAGTACATTATAATTCACAAATATTGATGTATTGTCTTTTAGTTTTAGGGAAAAAAATCTTATGGCATGGGATTATTATTTTCTTTTGACATATAAGAATTTGAAAAGGACAAAAATGATAGCTAATAAAGTACAGAATGGGGACTCAATGGTGGGCTTGAATTATAGGCCTCCCACTTTTTTTACTGGGGAGTGATATTGGGCAGGGATGCAGCCAGGAAGGGGCTGCTGTAGAGAGCAGGCTGATCACTTTTTCTCACACATTGTTCCTTAAATGTCTGCCTTACTTTTTCTTAAACAGTCTTTTCTATTCTCCAGTTCACTGACAGAACACAAACACCACCATCCTCTAAGCCTCACTTTTATGATGTGGGTCACTACTGACTGGAACAATACCATTTATTCCCAACTTTATTGATAATACATCTGTGATATATAGATGACCCACCCTGCCTCACAGAATAAAGGTCATATTTTCTAGCCTCTTTTCCCACAGTGGTGGCCAAAGAGGTAAAATTTATTCAAGAGGAAACCCTAAGTTAGCATTTGATGTTTTCCTTCATCGTTCCTGCCTATTGACTAAAGGGAAAATGCGACAGCTAGAGTGCCAGCAGTCATATTGGGTGATAACACCCACAAAAGATGGAAATTAGTGTTCAGGATGGCAGAGTGAAAAATACAGAAGGAACCTAGTGACCTGGTGATTATGGTTTCACTAAACCGATAGAGGAGTACCTACCTCAGTATTTCTTTAATATGAGAGATAAATAAGTTTCTGAAAAGCTCTTTCACTTTCAAGTAATCTTCTACTCACTTAAATCACCATTAAAAGTGAAAGTGTTAGCCATTCAGTCATGTCCAACTCTTTGTAAGCCTATGAACTGTAGCCCACCAGGTTCCTCTGTCCATGGGGTTCTCCAGGTAAAAATACTGGGGTGGGTTGCCATTCCCTTCTCTAGGGGATCTTCCCAACCCAGGGATCAAACCTGGGTCTCTTGCACTGCAGGTAGACTACTATTTGAGTCACCAGAGAAGCCCCTTTATTTATAATCAAATCTAATTTAACACTTGGGTCTCTGGTGGCTCAGTGGTAAAGAATCTGCCTGCAATGCAGGAGACACAGGTTTGATCTCTGGGTCAGGAAGATCCCCTGGAGTAGGAAATGGAACCCGCTCCACTATTCTTGCCAGGAAAATGCCATGGACAAAGGAGCCTGGTGGGCTATAGTGCCAGGAGTCAGTAAAGAGTCGGACTTGACTCAGCGACTAAAGAACAACAAACTGAACACTAACTGACACTATATTATGTCTGAATGTTTAAAGATTCAACAATATTTCAAGTTCTAAAATTTCAAGAAACTGATTTGCAGAACCTAGATCAGATTCCTGCTATTTAATGTCAAGTTTATTTATAAGGGGAGGATCATATTTTTAAAAATTGTTCTTTCCATGATAATCATATGGATGGAGACAGCAGTAATTCTCAGAAAATTAAAAGACCAGCCCAGACAAAACAACAAAATAGGTGTCCAAAGTCACTTGAATAAAATCTTTTCTGTGAATTATCATCATTATTTTTTAACCTAAAACTTTATTTTATTGTATTATTTTTATTAGTGACTCATGATTAATATAAACAAATGAAAATTATGAGAAAATATGGTATGGCTTTAAGGAGTAAACTTTATGATTATCAGCTCAGATCAAGTTGTCAAGAGTTAAATTGTAAGTGTTGTCTGATTTTTTCTATGTGTATTGTGAAATGAAGGATAGTAGATTGTTTTTATTTTATTAATAAACATGTCATTTATTTTATGTCACATTTTATATGTCACTAGATTTTAAAATTGTACATAACATGAATGGTAAATGTATTATTGAGAAATGATGTCATTTATTTTTATGTCACATTTTATATGTCACTAGATTTTAAAATTGCACATAACATGAATGGTAAATGTATTATTGAGAAATGACTAGAACATGATATTATGGTCTAGGTAGGACTATGTGATTCATTAACTTTTCATATAACTGTCTTGACAAGGCATCTTCTTGTGGATGCAACATACACTTGATAAAAATGTTTACAACTATCATTTTGTGATAACATCAAAGAAAAAGGACATATACTTGGCAGATGATGCAACCACAACATTTTATTGGTTTATATAATACCAAAATTTGTTTAATTTACATTGTTAACTTTTCTGAATAACTTAAAAATTATTTAGGTGTTTTTTTTTAAATTTTAAAAATTTAAATTTAAATTAAAAAAATTTTTAAATATTTACCCTAAATGGTAAATTGAACAAATCTTAAATACTCAGGACATGTTTTTAGCTTCTACACATAATAACTCTTAAAAAAACTGAATATTAAAATAGGCAGAACTAGATTTCATATACTATCTGATCTTTTTCACATGGAATTTATTTCTATAAACTAAAAGTTGTTAGAGAATGTAGGCAGAAACTTTATTTTATGCTAAGGAAATAGAAAATCCATATTAACATCGTAGGAAGCAAAATGCCATGCACTATGATATATTTATAAGGGAAATTCAGAGTGAATGTCAAAAAATAAATTCTGGTCACATTTTATATTAAGTAGCTATGACCCTGGGAAAGTCATTCAATCTTGTAGTATATGTCAGTTTTCTCCTGCATAAAAGGAAGTTAATTTCATCTGACTTCATGTGAATAGTGTGAAAACAAAAGTATGCTAATTGACAAAGTATTAAAGAAATCTAAAAATTTCCAAGGATGGAGATAATGTACTACACAGAAACTAATCACAATTTTTCAGTCTTAACTGTGCAATATTCCAAATAATGCCAATGCCTTTTGGAACAACTGACACAAGGGGAAGAGGACTAAATAAGGTTGATGAAATTTGAGAAGTATATATTTTAATTTTTGTGTACTATTGTATTTCATCAACACACTATATGGGGCAATACAAGACTACTTTCTGATGGTTATACCACACTTAGGGCCCAACAGAATATACAAGCAACTGAAGACCTCAAGTCTATAATCACATGTAATAATTCATTAATTGATCTTTCCACTCTTGCTTTCTGCAGTTTACTTTTCAAAACTTTTGGGAAGTGAAGGGTGGTGGAGATTTCCCAGGTAGTCCAGTGGCTAAGACTTTGTGCTCCCAGTGCAGAGGCCTGTATTCCATCCCTGGTCAGGAAAATAGTTTCCGCATACTGCAACTAAGAGTTTGCATGCCACAAATAAAGATTCCTAAATGCTGTAACTAAGACCCATTACAGACAAATTAATAAGTAAATATTAAAGAAAGAAAACTTCACAGGAAGGTAGGTGTGGGGTGGGTATGAGTGTGCATGTATATATGTCAAAAATAAATTCTACTCACATAAATTAACACATAATAAATATTAAAAATAAACATATAAATAAAATCTCCATTAAATCTCCATTTGACTACTTTCATCATGGTGGGATTTTGTAGTTTTATAATACCAGTTAGTTCATATGTCCTAAAACTGTCAGAAGCATACATTTATTTTCTCATTCAGGTTCATTGATAAATAAGTCAAATATAGAGAAACAGGCAGAGTTCTATTCTATTTCACTTCAGGCATCCTAAAAGAGTGTCTCAATTTATTTATTTAAATCAATGGAAGTAGAAAATACTCTTGTCATTTTCTTCAATCTGCACAAGAATATATTGGCTTAGGGAATAAATAATAAGTTTAGGAATCTCTTATAAAATCTATCTGCATGTTTTTTATGTCAGAATATCCTTCTGCTAATGAGAAATATTTTGGAAAGCCTTGTTGAAATATAGATACATCATGTTTTTGCTGTTTTGGATAAGTTTTATTTTCTTATAAAAAAAAAAACTGAAGGAATATAGCAAAATCAGGCTAGTTATTTTCTAATTGTCTCCCCAGATCTATTTTCAACTCATTTGCCCTCTTTGTGCCTCAAGAGTATATCCTAAAATTAATCACATTACTCAGAGACCCTGCTCCTAACAACTAGGTTAAATTGCCCTTAGGAGGAAGATAAGGGTGAGTTCCAAGAACTAGAATACAAATTCAGAAGAAAGCAAAACGTTTGATTTGATACTGTTCCCAAATTTCCTGAAATTCTTCTGAAGGACAGGTGTTTTCCTGTTGGCAATAGGGCCAAATCTGTATCTTAAAGGAAAGCGATCCACTGATGGAAAGATGAAAAGCACTGGGCTTCCCAGGTGGCACTAGTGGTAAAGAACGTGCCTGCCAACGTAGAAAGCATAGGAGATACAGATTCAATCCCTGGGTCAGGAAGATCCTCTGAAGCAGGAAATGGCAAGCCACTCCAGTATTCTCTGGACCACAGCCCATAGGTCGCAAAGTGTTGGACACAACTGAAGCGACTTAGTGAAAGTGTGTACATACACACACACACACACACGAAAAGCACAGAATCAAAACCAATACAATATTGTAAAGTAATTAGCCTCCAATTAAAATAAATAAATTTATATTAAAAAAGAAGACACTAAGGACATAACTTCCCAGGTGGTGCTAGTAGTAAAGAACCTGCCTGCTAATGCAGGAGATTTAAGAGACACAGGTTTGATTCCTGAGTCAGGAAGATGGCCCAGAGGAGGAATGGAAACCCATTCCAGTATTCTTGCCTGAAGAATCCCATGAACACAGGAGCCTGTTGGGGTTGCAAAGAGTCAGACGCGACTGCAGTAACTTAGTACATAATACACATAGCACAAGGACATAACTAACAAAACCATCTAAAAGTAATGACCTCAATGATTGCAAATACTCAGTTATTTTCAAATATTAGTTTACATTTCAATATTTCCTGGTATTTCAGCAGAAAAACAAAATGAGCTATGATGTATTTAACTTCTGCATTGTGTTAAGATTTTAATGAGTATCACTTATAAGCTCATTATGGTTAGAAGTTCTAAATGACCAAATTCACTTTTCAGAGAATGAAACAAAAAGTTGGAATGGCAACAAACTGTCTGAGAGCACATGGCTATTGGGTGTCAGGGACAGTCCTCAAATTCCATCCTGATTTCAGTAGCAACTTTCTTTGAATTTTCCCATTCCATAATTTCATCTAGGCTCCTTTTCTAAAATCCCTCCCTCTAAAATCTAATCATGAATATTGGAAACTTTGGACACAAATCTGTGGCTACATGCATTTAAAGAAATATCTAATTAGGTTTATGGTTTATTAATATTATTTAATCTAATAATTGTATCCTTTAAACAAAATTATTGATCTTTGTATTTCATAAAGACTCTCTTTGCAGGGGAGAGCAAGATGGCAAAGGAGTAGGTGGACGTGGAATACATCTTTCTCTGTAGATACATTAAGAATACACCTTCACACACAGACGTACATGCAGAACACCAGCTGGGAGTGGACAGGAGTACCTGAGCAGTGGAAAAGAATATACAGAATCATGCAAAACTTGGTAGATCAAAGGAACTAGGGGAAAAAGCAGGAGTGTTAGTAGGACTTGACCTGCCATCAGCAGGTGGGAGAACTGAAGCAGGCGTCCAATCTCCACATTAGGGCAACTGAGTCAGAGCAGAAACATTTAAGGCTGAGAGTGAAACAGCTGATCTGTGGCAGTCTAAATGCAATGAGAATCAGACATTCCTTGCTGTAGTCATACATACCCCATATAGGAATGCTGGTCCCCTGGAAGGCACAGCAGCTGGGAGCTGGAGTTTACAGACTGTAGAGCAATTCCAGGCTGAGGGCTGCTGTTGACTGTGGAGAGATTGATCAAGGGGATGTGAGGGAGGAGATTGTAGTGGGATAGCTGGGCAGCATGGAAGCAAGGCAATACTGCAGAGTCACATGTAGGGGGTGAGGCCATCACTATAGCCTCTCTATTCCCACAGGCCAGCATCAACAGATGAACAACAGAGAGGCTGGTCCATCAAACGCTTGACACACTGAACTACAGAGTAGAACCCCACCCAAGGTGCCCCTTTAAGTGCCTGATGCACTTATCTACAAAGTAGGACCCTAGCCAGGGGAGGCCCTCTATGTGCCTGATGCTCTGAACAACAGAGAAGGACCCCAGGCAAGGGAGCCCTCTAAGTGCCTGAAAAGGCAGAGCTATGGAGAAAGCTGACCAAAGAGGCCTTCTGATTGTCAGCTACAAGAGGGTCTAATAAAGACCCTGATAGGGTCATAACTCCTGGGACAGAGGCAGTCTGTATCCCAACACACTTTGTGCCACCAGGGTCCCTGCTAGCCAAGCAGCTGCGCCACCTTCACACTCAACTCTAATGGGGGCAGAGCTGCCACAGGCAAAAAGAAAAGACTGTCTATGTATACAGGGTCACTTTGATAGTGTCCAACATTTTGTGGCCCTGTAGACTGTGGCCTGCCAGGCTTCTCTGTCAGGGGGGTTCTCTAGGCAAGAATACTGGAGCATGGGGGGAGGAGCTAAGATGGCAGAGGACTAGGACAGGGAGAACACTTTCTCCCCCACAAATTCATCAAAAGATCATTTAAACACCGAGTAAATTCCACAAAACAACTTCTGAATGCCGGCAGAGGACATCAGGCACCCAGAAAAGCAACCCATTGTCTTCCAAAGGAGTTAGGAAAAAATATAAAAGACAAAAAAAAAGAGACAAAAGAGGGAGGGATGGAGCTCCGTCCCTGGAAGGGAGTCTTAAAAAGAGAGAAGTTTCCAAACACCAGGAAACATTCTCACTGCCGAGTCTGTGCCAAGCCTTGGAAGCACAGAGGGCAACATAACAGGGAGGAAAAATAAACAAACAATTAAAACCCACAGATTACGAGCCCTATGGCAACTCCCCCAGCGGAAAAGCAGCGCAGACACCTGCATCCTCCATTAGCAAGCGGCGACTGGGCAGGGAGGCGCGGCGCGGGCTGCATCGCTTAGAGTAGGATCTGGCCTTAATAGCCCGAGCGCTATCTGAGCGAAATAATTTGGGCTAGCAAACCAGACTGTGGGATATCTACCACGTGAAAAGCCAGGCCTAACCTAAGACACCGCCAGGTCCCCGCACAGACCAAAGGACTGTACAGAGATAGCCGGCTGCAGACCATCCCCCTCTGGTGACAGGCAGCCAGAGCTGGAAGGGGTCAATCGCAGCCCCAGAGAGACATTATCTACAAAACTGTAAGCAGGCTTCTTTGCTAACTAAAACTTCTTGGGGTTCTGGACGGTCAACATCCGCCTGAGAAGGTGTGCTGGTTGTACACCCAGATAACCAAGCGGCGGGGAGGCAATAAGTCGCAACAACCGCACTTGCCAAACACCTCATCATTGAAAGACAAGTATATGTCTTGTCTTTCTTGTCTGAGCTGCTCGGATCTGGGAAGGGCACAAAACGCAGGCCCAACCAAGTCTGTGCCTCTGAGGACTACCTGAGTGCCTGAACCTGAGCGGCTTAGACCTGGGAGGTGCAAGCAGCCCAGGGCCGGCTGCAGATGATTCCTGGTGGAGCAACCTAGAGCCTGAGCATTGGGGTCAGGGAGGCTACACGCACCGTGAGCGGGGGCAGGCCCAGTGTGGCTGAGGCACTGCGAGCACACACCAGTCTTATTTATTTGCAGCGTCCCTCCCTCCCCACAGCACGACTGAACAAGTGAGCCTTAAAAAAAAAAAAAAAAAGTGTCCACCACCGCCCCCTTTGTATCAGGGCGGAAATCAGACACTGAAGACACCAGCAAACAGAAGAAGCTATAACAGAGGGAACTGTCTTGGAAGCGACAGGCAATAGATTAAAACCCCGTGGTTAGTATCGACTACATAGGAAGGGGCCTATAGATCTTGAGAAATATAAGCCAGAACAAGGAACTAGCCAAAAATGAACTGAACCCACAATACCCACAACAACATCAGAGAAAGTCCTATATATATTTTTACTATTTTTAGGATCATTCTTTCTTTCTTTGTTTAAAAATTAAAAAAAAAAATAAGTCCTCTATTACTTCTTTAATTTTCACTTTTATAACCTACTATTACTTTGCAAAAAAAAAAAAAAGATGTTTTTTTTTTAAAAAAGCAAACTTCATATATATATATATATTTTTTATAACTTTTGTAACCTTGTTTTTTTTTGCCTTTTTTTTTTCTTATTTTCTTTAACATTGTATTTTTGAAATTCCAAACTCTGCTCTAGATTTTTAATTTTAGCTTTTTGGTATTTGTTATCAATTTTCTACCTATATATTTTTTTTTTATAACTTTTGTGACTTTTTTTCTCTCTTTCTTTCTCTTCATCTTTTTTTTAACATTATATTCTGAAATTCCAAACTCTACTCTAGATTTTTAATTTATACTTTTTGGTATTTGTTATCAATTTTGTACCTATATCTTCTTTATAATTTTTGTGACTTTGTTTTTGTTTTTGTTTTCTCTTTCTCTTTCTTTTTCTTCTTCTTTTCTTTAACATGGTATTTTTGAAATTCCAAACTCTACTCTAGATTTTTTAACTTTTGCTTTTTGGTATTTGTTATCAATTTTGTACCTATATCTTCCTTATAATTTTTGTGACTTTGTTTTTTTTTCTTTTCTTTTTCTCTTTCATTTCTTTCTTCTTTTCTTTAACATTGTATTTTTGAAATTCCAAACTCTACTCTAGATTTTTAATTTTTGCTTTTAGGTATTTGTTACCAATTTTGTACCTTTAAGAACCCAATCTTCAGTACCCATTTTTTACTAGGGAGCGAGATTACTGGCTTGACTGCTCTCTCCCTCTTCAGACCCTCTTTTTTTCCCACCAGGTCGCCTGTGTCTCCTCCCTAACCCTTCTCTACTCTGCCCAACTCTGTGAATTTCTGTGTGTTCCTGACAGTGGAGAATACTTAGGGAACTGATAACTGGCTGGATCTGTCTCTCTCCTTCTCATCCTTTTATCCTCCTGGCCACCTCTGTCTCCTTCCTCCCTCTTCTCTTCTCTGTATAACTCCATGAACATCTCTGAGCAGTCCAGTTGTGGATTGCATATAAGGAAGTGATTACTGGTTAGCCCGCTCTCTCCTCTATTGATTCCACTTCATCTCATTCGGGTCACCTCTAACTCTCTCCTCCCTCTTCTCTTCTCCTTGTAACACTGTGAACCTCTCTGGGTGACCCTCACGGTGGAGAAACTTTTCATCTTTAACTTAGATGTTTTATCAATGGTGCTGTATAGAAGAAGTTTTGAGACTACTGTAAAAATAAGACCGATAACTGGAAGCAGGAGGCTTAAGTCCAAACCCTGACTCCAGGGAACATTAACTGACAGGAGCTCATCAAATGCCTCCATACCTACACTGAAACCAAGCACCACACAAGGGCCAACAAGTTCCAGGGCAAGACATGCCAAGCAAATTCTCCAGCAACACAGGAACACAGCCCTGAGCTTCAATATACAGGCTGCCTAAAGTCATCCCAAAACCATAGACATCTCATAACTCATTACTGGACACTTCATTGCACTCCAGAGAGAAGAAATCCAGCTCCACCCACCAGAACACCGACACAAGCTTCCCTAACCAAGAAACCTTGACAAGCCACTTGTACAAACCCACACACAGTGAGGAAATGCCACAATAAAGAGAACTCCACAAACTGCCAGAATACAGAAAGGACACCCCAAACTCAGCAATTTAAACAAGATGAAGAGACAGAGGACTACCCAGCAGATAAAGGAATAGGATAAATGCCCACCAAACCAAACAAAAGAGGAAGAGATAGGGAATCCACCTGATAAAGAATTCCAAATAATGATAGTGAAATTGGTCCAAAATCTTGAAATCAAAATGGAATCACAGATAAATAGCCTGGAGACAAGGATGGAGAAGATGCAAGAAAGGTTTAACAAGGACCTAGAAGAAATAAAAAGAGTCAGTATATAATGAATAATGCAATAAATGATATCAAAAACACTCTGGAGGCAACAAAGAGTAGAATAACAGAGGCAGAAGATAGGATTAGTGAATGAGAAGATAGAATGGTAGAAATGAATGAATCAGAGAGGAAAAAAGAAAAATGAATTAGAAGAAATGAGGACAATCTCAGAAACCTCCAGGACAATATTAAATGCTACAACATTCAAATCATAAGTGTCCCAGAAGAAGAAGACAAAAAGAAAGACCAAGAGAAAATACTTGAGGAGATAATAGTTGAAAACTTCCCTAAAATGGGGAAGGAAATAACCAATCAAGTCCAAGAAACCCAGAGAGTCCCAAACAGGATAAACCCAAGGCAAAACACCCCAAGACCCATATTAATCAAATTAACAAAGATCAAACACAAAGAACAAATATTAAAAGCAGCAAGGGAAAAACAACAAATAACACACAAGGGAATTCCCATAAGGATAACAGCTGATCTTTCAATAGAAACTCTCCAAGCCAGGAGGGAATGGCAAGACATATTTAAAGTGATGAAAGAAAATAACCTACAGCCAAGATTATTGTACCCAGCAAGGATCTCATTCAAATATGAAGGAGAAATCAAAAGCTTTACAGACAAGCAAAAGCTGAGAGAATTCTGCACCACCAAACCAGCTCTCCAACAAATACTAAAGGATATTCTCTAGACAGGAAACACAAAAACAGTGTATAAATTCAAACCCGAAACAATAAAGTAAATGGCAACAGGATCATACTTATCAATAATTACCTTAAATGTAAATGGGTTGAATGCCCCAACCAAAAGACAAAGACTAGCTAATGGATACAAAAACAAGACCCCTACATATGTTGTCTACAAGAGACCCACCTCAAAACGGGACACATACAGACTGAAAGTGAAGGGCTGGAAAAAGATTTTCCATGCAAATAGGGACCAAAAGAAAGCAGGAGTAGCAATACTCATATCAGATAAAATAGACTTTAAAACAAAGGCTGTGAAAAGAGATAACGGTCACTACATAATGATCAAAGGATGAATCCAAGAAGAAGATATAACAATTATAAATATATATGCACCCAACATAGGAGCACTGCAATATGTAAGACAAATACTAACAAGTTTGAAAGGAGAAATTAACAATAACACAATAATAGTGGGAGACTTTAATACCCCACTCACACCTATGGATAGATCAACTAAACAGAAAATTAACAAGGAAACACAAACTTTAAATGATACAATAGACCAGTTAGACCTAATTGATATCTATAGGACATTTCATCCCAAAACAATGAATTTCACCTTTTTTCTCAAGAGCACACGGAACCTTCTCCAGGATAGATCACATCCTGGGCCATAAATCTAGCCTTGGTAAATTCAGAAAAATTGAAATCATTCCAAGCATCTTTTCTGACCACAATGCAATAAGATTAGATCTCAATTACAGGAGAAAAACTATTAAAAATTCTAACATATGGAGGCTGAACAAAACACTGCTGAATAACCAACAAATCACAGAAGAAATCAAAAAAGAAACCAAAATCTGCATAGAAACGAATGAAAATGAAAACACAACAACCCAAAACCTGTGGGACACGGTAAAAGCAGCTCTAAGGGGAAAGTTCATAGCAATACAGGCATACCTCAAGAAACATGAAAAAAGTCAAATAAATAATCTAACTCTACACCTAAAGCAACTAGAAAAGGAAGAAATGAAGAACCCCAGGGTTAGTAGAAGGAAAGAAATCTTAAAAATTAGGGCAGAAATAAATGCAAAAGAAACAAAAGAGACCATAGCAAAAATCAACAAAGCCAAAAGCTGGTTCTTTGAAAGGATAAATAAAATTGACAAACCATTAGCCAGACTCATCAAGAAACAAAGGGAGAAAATCAAATCAATAAAATTAGAAATGAAAATGGAGAGATCACAACAGAAAACAAAGAAATACAAAGGATCATAAGAGACAACTATCAGCAATTATATGGCAAAAAAATGGACAACGTGGAAGAAATGGACAAATTCTTAGAAAAGTACAACTTTCCAAAACTGGACCAGGAAGAAATAGAAAATCTTAACAGGCCCATCACAAGCATGGAAATTGAAACTGTAATCAGAAATCTTCCAGCAAACAAAAGCCCAGGTCCAGACGGCTTCACAGCTGAATTCTACCAAAAATTTAGAGAAGAGCTAACACCTATCCTACTCAAACTCTTCCAGAAAATTGCAGAGGAAGGTAAACTTCCAAACTCATTCTATGAGACCACCATCACCCTAATACCAAAACCTGACAAAAATCCCACAAAAAAAGAAAACTACAGGCCAATATCACTGATGAACATAGATGCAAAAATCCTTAACAAAATTCTAGCAATAAGAATCCAACAACACATTAAAAAGATCATACACCATGACCAAGTGGGCTTTATCCCAGGGATGCAAGGATTCTTCAATATCCACAAATCAATCAATGTAATACACCACATTAACAAATTGAAAAATAAAAACCATATGATTATCTCAATAGATGCAGAGAAAGCCTTTGACAAAATTCAACATCCATTTATGATTAAAAACTCTCCAGAAAGCAGGAATAGAAGGAACATACCTCAACATAATAAAAGCTATATATGACAAACCCACAGCAAACATTATCCTCAATGGTGAAAAATTGAAAGCATTTCCTCTAAAGTCAGGAACAAGACAAGGGTGCCCACTTTCACCATTACTATTCAACATAGTCTTGGAAGTTTTGGCCACAGCAATCATAGCGGAAAAAGAAATAAAAGGAATCCAAATTGGAAATGAAGTAAAACTCTCACAGTTTGCAGATGACATGATCCTCTACATAGAAAACCCTAAAGACTCCACCAGAAAATTACTAGAACTAATCAATGAATATAGTAAAGTTGCAGGATATAAAATCAAGACACAGAAATCCCTTGCATTCTTATACACTAATAATGAGAAAATAGACAAATTAAGGAAACAATTCCATTCACCATTGCAACGAAAAGAATAAAATACTTAGGATTATATCGACCTAAAGAAACTAAAGACCTATATATAGAAAACTACAAACACTGGTGAAAGAAATCAAAGAGGACACTAATAGATGGAGAAATATACCATGTTCATGGATTGGAAGAATCAATATAGTGAAAATGAATATACTACCCAAAGCAATTTATAGATTCAATGCAATCCCTAACAAGCTACCAATGGTATTCTTCACAGAGCTAGAACAAATAATTTCACAATTTGTATGGAAATACAAAAAACCTCAAATAGCCAAAGCTATCTTGAGAAAGAAGAATGGAACTGGAGGAATCAACCTGCCTGACTTCAGGCTCTACTACAAAGCCACAGTCACCAAGACAGTATGGTACTGGCACAAAGACAGAAGTATAGATCAATGCAACAAAATAGAAAGCCCAGAGATAAATCCACACACATATGGACACCTTATCTTTGACAAAGGAGGCAAGAATACACAATGGATTAAAGCCAATCTCTCTAACAAGTGGTGCTGGGAAAACTGGTCAACCACTTGTAAAAGAATGAAACTAGAGCACTTTCTAACACCATACACAAAATAAACTCAAAATGGATTAAAGATCTAAACATAAGACCAGAAACTATAAAACTTCTACAGGAGAACGTAGGCAAAACACTCTCCGACATACACCACAGCAGGATCCTCTATGACCCACCTCCCAGGATATTGGAAATAAAAGCAAAAATAAATAGGACCTAATTAAACTTAAAAGCTTCTGCACATCAAAGGAAACTATAAGCAAGGTGAAATACAGCCTTCAGAATGGGAGAAAATAATAGCAAATAAAGCAACTGACAAACAACTCATCTCAAAAATATACAAGCAACTCCTACAGCTCAATTCCAGAAAAACAAATGAGCCAATCAAAAAATGGGCCAAAGAACTAAACAGACATTTCTCCAAAGAAGACATACAGATGGCTAACAAACACATGAAAAGATGCTCAACATCACTCATTATCAGAGAAATGCAAATCAAAACCACAATGAGGTACCATTTCACGCCAGTCAGAATGGCTGCGATCCAAAAGTCTACAAGCAATAATGCTGGAGAGGGTGTGGAGAAAAGGGAACCCTCTTACACTGTTGGTGGGAATGCAAACTAGTACAGTCACTATGGAGAACAGTGTGGAGATGCCTTAAAAAACTGGAAATAGAACTGCCTTATGATATAGCAATCCCACTGCTGGGCATACACACTGAGGAAACCAGAACTGAAAGAGACACATGTACCCCAATGTTCATCGCAGCCCTGTTTATAATAGCCAGGACATGGAAGCAACCTAGATGTCCATCAGCAGATGAATGGATAAGAAAGCGGTGGTACATGTACACAATGGAGTATTACTCAGGCATTAAAAAGAATACATTTGAATCAGTTCTAATGAGGTGGATGAAACTGGAGCCTATTATACAGAGTGAAGTAAGCCAGAAAGAAAAACACCAATACAGTATACTAACGCATATATATGGAATTTAGAAAGATGGCAACAATAAGCCTGTGTACGAGACAGCAAAGGAGACACTGATGTATAGAACAGTCTTTTAGACTCTGTGGGAGAGGGAGAGGGTGGGATGCTTTGGGAGAATGGCATTGAAATATGTATAATATCTTATATGAAACGAGTCGCCAGTCCAAGTTCGATGCACAATACTGGATGCTTGGGGCTGATGCACTGGGACGACCCAGAGGGATGGCATGGGGAGGGAGGACGGAGGAGGGTTCAGGATGGGGAACCCATGTATACCTTTGGCAGATTCATTTTGATATATGGCAAAACCAATACAATATTGTAAAGTTAAAAAAAAAAAAAAAGAATACTGGAGCATATTGGCCAATACTGGTTGCCATACCCTTCTAGAGCACTATATTTCCTGCTGCCTTAGCTACCAACTCCCTGAGTACCTCGTGCTGCCAGAACCCCTGCAACCCAAGCAACTGCACCACCTCCACACCTGGCCCTCAGAGGGGTAAACTCAAGTCCTCCAGGACAATCTCAGGAGCAATCCCCAGTGGGCAAGCCACATGTAGAGGTGGAAATAAAACCACAATTGAAACCCAGGGCATTGTTGCTAAGGAAGAAGACTCAAAACCTTTCCACCAGCTGAGCAAGCTGCAGATTAAATCCGCATGATCAACTAGGCTGACTCTGTGTCTATGGAATATATAAAAGGCCATTGAGAGCTCCCACAAAAGCAAACACACTAGTTCTGATATCTGTGGACATTGGAGGCAAGAACACAGAGGAGTAGGACCAGATTAGAATCTCAGCTACCTCACAGCAGGTCCAGAGATCAGCACAGTGTTGAAGGGCATCCTAGGGAGGTGAGGTGGACTGTGGCTCCCGGTGAGGGAAATGACTTTGACTCCAGTGACTAAGGAAAATTATTTATTATTCTTGTGTTTTGACTTGTTCTATAGATTCTTTTGGATTTTTTTTTTCTTTTTTTTTCCCTTTCCCCCTCTTCTGTTGTAGTTGTTAATTTTAATGGTATTATGAGTCCAATTAACCTTTTGAGCTTTTTTTTCTCAGTCACATTTTTTATTGTTGTTATAAACCTCTACCTCTACATTGGGCTTTTGCTGCTCTATGGAGTTTTCCTTTTTTTTTTTTTTTTTCTTTTTTTTTCTTTCTTTAAGTTTAATTTTTAAACCTATTATTATTTTTTCTACATTTATTCCCTTGTTTGCTTTTCCTACTGCTCTTTTCCCCTTGCAGTTAATCTTTGATGTATACAAATCTTCTTTTTCTACCTCTATTTAACTTTGCATATCAGTTTTTTCTTTTTTTTCCTCTCACCATACTTGTCAGTTTTATTTTCATTGCTTTATTCCTCAATTGACACCTTGCTTTAGGGTTTTTTTTTCCCCCCTAGTTTGTGTTTTAGTTAGTTTTGTTCTAAACTGGTAGATATAAAATTTGATTTCCTTTGTTCATTGGATCAAACTATTGTACTTTATTTTTGTTGGATTGTTTTGATTTTGCTTATGGGTGTATATGTATATGTGTATATTCAGTCACATTTTTTATTGCAGTTATAAACTTCTGCCTCTACATTGGGCTTTTGCAGTTCTGTGGAGTTTTCTTTTATTTTTTTTTCTTTCTTCTTCCATTTTTTACAATTTTAATTTTTAAATTTTTAGCCTATTATATTTTTCCAACATTTACACCTTTGTTTGCCTTTCCTACTGCACTTTTCCCCTTGCAGTTAATTTTCAATGTATATAAATCTTCTTCATCTACCTCTATTTAACTTTGTATATCTATTCTTTCTTTCTTTACTTTCTTTCCTTTCCTCTCAACATATTTGTTAGTTTTGTTTTCATTGCTTTATCCCCCACTTGGCACTTTGCTTTAGTTTTGTTTTCTGGTTTGTGCCTTAGTGAATTTTGTTCTTAACTGGTAAATATAATTTTTTATTTCCTTTGTTCGCTGGGTCATCTACTGTGCTTTATTATAGTTGCACTGCTTTGACTTTGCTAAAGGATGTATCAGTTCAGATCAGTTCAGTCAGTCACTCAGTCGTGTCCGACTCCTTGCAACCCCATGAATTGCAGCACACCATGCCTCCCTGTCCATCACCAACTCCCGGAGTTCACTCAGACTCACATCCATCGAGTCAGTGATGCCATCCAACCACCTCATCCTCTGTCATCCCCTTCTCCTCCTGCCCCCAATCCCTCCCATAATCAGAGTCTTTTCCAATGAGTCAACTCTTCGCATGAGGTGGCCAAAGTACTGGAGTTTCAGCTTTAGCATCATTCCTTCCAAAGAAATCCCAGGGCTGATCTCCTTCAGGATGGACTGGTTGGATCTCCTTGCAATCCAAGGGACTCTCAAGAGTTTTCTCCAACACCACAGTTCAAAAGCATCAATTCTTCGGCGCTCAGCCTTCCTCACAGTCCAACTCTCACATCCATACTTGACTACTGGAAAAACCATAGCCTTGACTAAATGGACCTTTGTTGGCAAAGTAATGTCTCTGTTTTTGAATATACTATCTAAGTTGGTCATAACTTTCCTTGCAAGGAGTAAGTGTCTTTTAATTCTGTGGCTGCAGTCACCACCTGCAGTGATTTTGGAGCCCAAAAAATATAAAGTCTGACACTGTTTCCACTGTTTCCCCATATACTTCCCATGAAGTGATGGGACCAGATGCCATGATCTTCGTTTTCTGAATGTTGAGCTTTAAGCCAATTTTTTCACTCTCCACTTTCACTTTCATCAAGAGGGTTTTTAGTTCCTATTCACTTTCTGCCATAAGGGTGGTCACACACACATACACACACACACGTGTGTGTGTATGTGTGTGTGTGTGTATTCCATTATTTTAATTATTATTTGCCTGATTTTGTAATTGCCATTTGTCTGGAGTTCATCTCTGGTTTCTCAATTTGGGGTATTTGTTTTAATCTCACTTAATGCTACAACACACCACTTGTGGAATCTTTGTTCATGACCAGAGAGCAAGCCCCGAGCCTTTGGAATAGAAGCACAGACTCCAAGACCCGAGAATACCAGAGAACTAACACTGGGGAGTCTCAACAGAATTCACCCTAAGGAAACCACTTGAATGCAAGACCTGGCATAAGCCAATCACCAGTAGCACCCTGTGCAGGGTGCTCTTTCTAAACAACAAACAAACAAAAAAAATATAAACCCAGTCATAAGCAGACAGGATTATCACCTCAGTCAGCCTTGCCCATTAGAGGAAAAACAAACAAAAAACCCAGCACTAATCTCACCCTCTACAAAGCTTACACAAACCACTGGATGGATCTTAGGAGGGCAGAAACCAAAAGGAAGAATGAATTCAAGCTTGAAGCCTTGGAAAAGGAGACCTCATCACAGTAAGTGAAAGGCATAGAAATACTACACAAATGAAAGAACAATTAGAAACACAGAAGTCCAAATAAATTAAGAAGAAATAGGAAAACTACCTGAAAAAGAATTCAAAATAATGGCAGTAAAGATGATCAAAACCTTGAAAACAAAATGGAGAAAATGAAAGAATCAACTAACAAAGACCTAGAAGAATTAAAGAATAAACATACAGAGACAAACACCACAATTATTGAAATTAAAAATTCTCTGGAAGGAATTAATAGCAGAATATCTGAAGCTGAAGAAGAAATCAGTGAGCTGGAAGATAAAAGGGTGAAAATAACTTCTGAAGAGCAGAATAAAATAAAATGTATGAAAAGAACTGAGGATAGTTTCAGAGACCTCAGGGACAATATCAAATGCACCAACATTTGAATTATAGGGGTTCCAGAAGAAGAGAAACAGAAAGTGTATAAGAAAATTTTTGAAGAGATTATAGTTGAAAATTTCCCAGGATGGAAAAGGAAATAGTCAACCAAGTCCATGAGGCACAAAGAATCCTATATAGGATAAACCCAAGGAGAAATATGCCGAGACACATACTAATCAAACTAACAAAGACTAAACACAAAGAAAGAATATTAAAAGCATCAAGGGAAAAGCAACAAGTAACATACAAGGCAAACCCCATATACTTAACAGCTAATCTTTCAGCAGAAATTCTGCAGGCCAGAAGGGAATGGCAGGATATCTTTAAAGTACTGAAAGAGAAAAATCTACAACCAAGATTACTGTACCCAGAAAGAATCTCATTCAAAACTGATGGAGAAATAAAAAAGCTTTTCTGTCAACTAAACATTAGGGAAATTCAGTATCACCAAACTAGCTTTACAACAAATGTTAAAGGGGCTTATATAGTCAAGAAATACAAGAGAGGGAAAGAGATCTACAAAATCAATGCCAAACAATTAAGAAAATGGCAATAGGAACATATATATATATATATATATATATATATATATATATATATATATCAATAATTACTTTAAATGTAAATGGATTAAATGCTTCAATGAAAAGACACAGACTAGCTGAATGGATACAAAAACAAGCCACGTATTTATGCTGTCTATAGGAAACACACTTCAGACCTCATGACACATATAGACAAATTGAGAGGATAGAACAATATAGTCCATGCAAATGGGAAGCAAAAGAAAGCTGGAGTAGCAAACCTTATATCAGAAAAATAGAACTAAAAGATTACAAGAGATAAGGATGGACACTACATAATGATCAAGGGATCAATCCAAAAGGAAGACATCACAATTGTAAATATCTATGCACCCAACATAGGAGCACCTCAATACATAAGACAAACAGTAACAGACATAAAAGGAGAAATTGACAGTAACACAAGAATAGTAAGAGACTGTAATACCACACTCACACTAATGGACAGATCATCAAAACAGAAAACTAATAAGGAAACACAAGTCTTAAATGATATATTAAATGAGATGGATGTCATTGATAACTTTAGCACATTCAGTCCAAATGCAGAAGAATACACCTTATTATCAAGTGCACATGGAACATTCTCCAGGACAGACCACATCTTGGGTCACAAATCAAACCTCAGTAAAATTTAAAAAGTTGAAATCTGTCTAGAAAAAGTTTTGCTGTAAAGTTCACTAATGATTTTTTTTTAATTTTTTATTCCTTTATTTCTCATGTGTTCCCCATCCTGAACCCTCCTCCCTCCTCCCTCCCCATACCATCATTAGTGAACTTTACAGCAAAACTTTTTCTAGTTCTACTTCTTTGCAAATTCTCTTAAAAATAATTTCTTTAGGTTTCATATTAGTATCTATTACCATCATAGTATTGCATAGTAAATACCAAAGAAACTCAGTGGCATAAAGCAGTAAAAAAATTTAAAAAAAAAAAAAAGAAAGAAAGAAATCTGTCAAGCATCTTCTCCAAGTACAGCACTATGAGATTAGACATCAATTACAAGGGAAAAAAAAAAAAAACTGTAATAAACACAAACACATGGAGATTAAACAGTACATTTCTAAATAACCAACAGGTTAATGAAGAAGTCAAAAGGGAAATCAAAGAACTTCTAGAAGCAAATGACAATGAAAACACAACTGAAATACTGTGGGATGCAGCAAAAGCAGTTCTAAGAGGGAAGTTTATAGCAATACAATCGTACCTCAAGAAACAAGAAAAACATCAAATAGACAACCTAACTTTACATGTAAAACAACTAGAAAAAGAAGAAGAAGAACAACAACAAAAAACAAAATTAGTACAAGGAAAGGAATCATAAAGATCCTAGCAGAAATAAATGAAAAATAAACGATAGTAAAGATTAACAAATCTAAAAATTGGTTCTTTGAGAAGATAAGCAAAATTGACAAACCTTTAACCAGACTCATCAAGGGAAAAAAGAGAGAGAGAGAGAGAAGAATCAAATCAACAAAATTAGAAATGAAAAAGGATAGGTTACAACAGACAATGCAGAAATACAAAGGATTATAAGAGGCTATTATCAATAACCAAATGACAATAAAATGGATAATCTGGATGAAATAGACAGATTATTAGAAAAGTTCAGTCTTCCAATACTGGACCAGGAAGAAATAGAAATTATGAACAACACAATTACAAGCACTGAAATTTAAACAGTAATCAGAAATCTCCCAAAAAACAAAATCCCAGGACCAGGTGGCTTCACAGGAAAATTCTGTCAAACATTTAGAGAAGAGTTAATGCCTATTCTTCTAAAACTCTTTCAAAAAATTGCAGAGAAAGGAACACTTCCAAACTCATTCTATGAGGCCACCATCACCCTGATACAAAAACCAGACAAAGACAACACACACACAAAAAGAAAACTGCAGGCCAGTATCACTGATGAACATAGATGTGAGAAATCCTCAACAAAATTTTAGCAAACAGAAACCAGCAACACATCACAAAGCTCATACACCATGATCAAGTTGGGTTTATTCCAGGAATGCAAGGATTCTTCAATACACACAAATCAATCAATGTGATACACAATATCAACAAATTGAAAGATAAAAGCCATTTTATAATCTCAATAAATACAGAAAAATCTTTGACAAATTTAAACACTTATTTATGATTAAAACTCTTCAAAAAATAGGTATAGAAGGAATCTACCTCAACATAGTAAAGGCCATACATGATAAGCCTACAGCAAATATTACTCTCAGTGGTGAAAAACTGAAAGCATTCCCTCTAAGCCCAAGAGCAAGACGAGGGTGTCCACTTTCATCACTATCATTCAACGTATTTCTGGAAGTCCTAGCTACAGCAATCAGAGAAGAAAAAGAAATAAAAGGAATTCAGATAAAAAAAGAAGTAAAGCTCTCACTGTTTGCAGATGACATAATACTGTACATAGAAAACCATAAGGATAGTATCCGAAAATTACTAGAGCTAATCAGTGAATTTAGCAAAGTTGCAGGATGCAAAATCAATACACAGAAATCACTTGCATTTCTATATACTATACTAACAATGACAAATTATAAAAAGAAATTAAGGAATCAATCCCATTCGCCATTGCAACAAAAAAAAATTAAATATCTAGGAATAAACTTAGCTAAGGAGACAAAAGAACTAAACACAGAAAATTATAATACACTAACAAAAGAAACAAAAGAAATAAAAGACAACAAAAACAGATAGATGTTCAATGTTCCTGGGTAGGAAGAACAAATATTGTGAAAATGACTATACTACCAGATGCAGTCTACAGATTCAATGTGATCCCTATCAAATTACCAATTACATTTTTCACAGAACTAGAACAAAAAATTTCACAGTTCATAGGGAAACACAAAAGACCATGAATAGCCAAAGCCTTCTTGAGAAAGAAGAATGGAGCTGGAGGAATCAACCTTCCTGTCTTCAGATTATACTACAAAGCTGCAGTCATCAAAACAGTATGGCAGTGGAACAAAACAAACACATAGACCAACAGAACAAGATAGAAAGCCCAGAAATAAACCCATGCACCCAAGGGTACCTTAATTTGACAAAGGAGGCAAGAATATTCAATGGGGCAAAGACAGCCTCTTCAATAAATGGTGCTGGGAAAACTGGACAGCTACATGTAAAAGATTGAAATTAAAACACTTCCTAACACCATACACAAAGATAAACTCAAAATGCATTAAAGATCTAAATGTACCACCAGAAGCCATAAAACTCTTAGAGGAAAACTTAGGCAGAACACTTGATGACATAAATCAAAGCAAGATCCTCTATGACCCACTACTAGAGTAATGGAAATAAAAACAAATGTAAATAAGTGGGACCTGATTAAACTTAAAAGCTTTTGCACAGTCAAGGAAACTATCCGTTCAGTTCAGTTCAGTCGCTCAGTCATGTCCAACTCTTCGCGACACCATGAATCACAGCACGCTGGGCCTCCCTGTCCATCACCAACTCCCAGAATTCACTCAGACTCACATCCATCGAGTCAGTGATGCCATCCAGCCATCTCATCCTCTGTCGTCCCCTTCTCCTCCTGCCCCCAATCCCTCCTAGAAACAGGGTCTTTTTCAATGAGTCAACTCTTTGCATGAAGTGGCCCAAGTATTGGAGTTTCAGCATCAGCATCATTCCCTCCAAAGAAATCCCAGGGCTGATCTCCTTCAGAATGGACTGGTTGGATCTCCTTGCAGTCCAAGGGACTCTAAAGAGTCTTCTCCAACACCACAGTTCAAAAGTATCAATTCTTCGGTGCTCAGCCTTCTTCACAGTCCAACTCTCACATCCATACATGACCACAGGAAAAACCATAGCTTTGACTAGATGGACTTTTGTTGGCAAAGTAATGTCTCTGCTTTTGAATATGCTATCTAGGTTGGTCATAACTTTCCTTCCAAGGAGTAAGCGTCTTTTAATTTCATGGCTGCAATCACCATGTGCAGTGATTTTGGAGCCCAAAAAAAATAAAGTCTGACACTGTAGGAAAAGTGAAAAAGACAGCCCTCAGAATGGGAGAAAATAATAGCAAATGAAACAACCGACAAAGAATTAATTTCCAAAATATACAAGCAGCTCATACAACTCAAGACCAGAAAAGCACACAACCTAATCAAGAAAGTGGGGAAAAGACCTAAACAGACATTTCTCCAAAGAAATACATATAGATGGCTAACAAACACATGAGAAGATGTTCAACATCACTCATTATTAGAGAAACGCAAATCAAAACTATAATGAGATATCACCCCACATCAGTCAGAATGGTGATCATCAAAAAGTCTACAAACAGTAAACGCTGGAGAGGGTGTGGAGAAAAGGAAGTGTGCTTGTACTGTTGGTGGGAATGTAAATTGATACAGCCCTATGGAAGATGGTCGGAGAAGGCAATGGCACCTGACTCAGGTATTCTTGCCTGGAAAATCCCATAGACGGAGAAGCCTGGAAGGCTGCAGTCCATGGGCTTTCTGAGGGTTGGACACTACTGAGAAACTTCACTTTCACTTTTCACTTTCATGCATTGGAGAAGGAAATAACAACCCACTCCAGTGTTCTTGCCTGGAGAATCCCAGGGTCAGGGGAGCCTGGTGGGCTGCTGTCTATGGGGTCGCACAGAGTCGGACACAACTGAAGTGACTTAGCAGCAGCAGCATGGAAGACAGTATAGAGTTTCATTAAAAAAAAACCCAGGAATAAAACCACCATATGATCCAGCAATCCCACTCCTAGGCATATACCTTGAGGAAACCAAAATTTGAAAATGACACATATATTCCACTGTTAATTGCAGCACTATTTACAATAGCTAGAATATGAAAGCAACCTAGATGTCCATCAACAGGTAAAGGAAAAGAAGTTTTGGTACATATACACAATAGAATATTACTCAATATTATTAAGAAGGAACACCTTTGAGTCAGTTCTAATGAGATGGATGAACCTAGAAACTATTACACAGAGTGAAGTAAGCCAGAAAGAGAAAGATAAATATTGTGTTCTAATGCAAAGGACAGAAATGGTATGGACCTAACAGAAGCAGAAGATATTAGGAAGAGGTGGCAAGAATACACAGAAGAACTGTACAAAAAAGATCTTCATGACCAAGATAATCACAATGGTTTGATCACTCACCTAGAGCCAGACATCCTGGAATGTGAAGTCAAGTGGGCCTTAGAAAGCATCACTACGAACAAAGCTAGTGGAGGTGATGGAATTCCAGTTGAGCTATTTCAAATCCTGAAGAAAGTGCTGCACTCAATATGCCAGCATATTTGGAAAACCAAACAGTGGCCACAGGATTGGAAAAGGTCAGTTTTAATTCCAATCCCAAAGAAAGGCAGTGCCAAAGAATGCTCAAACTACCGCACAATTGCACTCATCTCACACACTAGTAAAGTAATGCTCAAAATTCTCCAAGGCTTCAGCAATATGTGAAGCATGAACTTCCAGATGTTCAAGCTGGTTTTAGAAAAGGCAGAGGAACCAGAGATCAAATTGTCAACATCCACTGGATCATTGAAAAAGCAAGAGAGTTCCAGAAAAAACATCTATTTATGCTTTATTGACTATGCCAAAGCCTTTGACTGTGTGGGTCACAATAAACTGTGGAAAATTCTTCAAGAGATGGGAATACCAGACCACCTGACCTGCCTCTTGAGAAACCTATATGCAGGTCAGGAAGCAACATTTAGAACTGGACATGGAACAACAGACTGGTTCCAAATAGGAAGAGGAGTATTCACCCTGCTCATTTAACTTATATGCAGAGTACATCATGAGAAACACTGGGCTGGAAGAAGCACAAGCTGGAATCAAGATTGTCGAGAGAAATATTAATAACCTCAGATATGCAGATGACACCACCTTTATGGCAGAAAGTGAAGAGGAACTAAAAAGCCTCTTGATGAAAGTGAAAGAGGAGAGTGAAAAAGTTGGTTTAAAGCTCAACATTCAGAAAACAAAAATCATGGCATCTGGTCCCATCACTTCATGGGAAATATATGGGGAAAAAATGGAAACATTGTCAGACTTTATTTTTGGGGGCTCCAAATCACTGCACATGGTGATTGCAGCCATGAAATTAAAAGACGCTTACTCCTTGGAAGGAAAGTTATGACCAACCTAGATAGCATATTCAAGAGCAGAGACATTACTTTGCCAACAAAAGTCCATTTAGTCAAGGCTCTGGTTTTTTCTGTGGTCACGTATGGATGTGAGAGTTGGACTGTGAAGAAAGCTGAGCACAGAAGAATTGATGTTTTTGAACTGTGGTGTTGGAGAAGACCCTTGAGAGTCCCTTGGACTGCAAGGAGATCCAACCAATCCATTCTAAAGAGATCAGTCCTGGGTGTTCATTAGAAGGACTGATGCTGATGCTGAAACTCCAATACTTGGGCCACTTCATGCAAAGAGTTGACTCATTGGAAAAGACCCTGTTTCTAGGAGGGATTGGGGGCAGGAAGAGAAGGGGACGACAGAGGATGAGATGGCTGGATGGCATCACTGACTCAATGCATAGGAGTTTGAGTAAACTATGGGAGTTGGTGATGGACAGGGAGGCCTGTCGTGCTGCGATTCATGGGGTCGCAGAGTCAGACACGACTGAAAAACTGAACTGAACTGAACTGAATGCATATATATGGAATCTAGAAAAATGGTAGTGAAGAATTTATTTTAGGGCAGCAATTGAGAAACATGCCGTAGAGAATAAACTTGTGGACATGGGGAGAGGGGAGGAGAGGATGAGATGTATGGGAAGAGTAACATGGAAACTTCCATTACGATATGTAAAATAGGTAGCCAACAGGAATTTGCTATATGGCTGAGAAACTCAAACAGAGGCTCTGTATCAACCTAGAGGGGTGGGATGGGGAGGGTGATGGGAGGGAAGTTTAAAAGGGAAGGGATATATGTATACCAATGGCTGATTCAGGTTGAGATTTGACAGAAAACAAAATTCTATAAAGCAATTATCCTTCAATAAAAAAAGAAAATACTCTCTTTCCATAGAAGCTGTATATGCTGCAGAGTAATTCTTTGCAATCTCTTTAGGGACTCAGGAGTCTATTACACTTGACTATACTCTGCCTTTCCAAATATCTTATGAACTTCAGGAAAGAGAAGGAAAATGCCATTTTCTTCCTTTGTATCGTCCCAAACAAGTCTGCCCTGTTTTATTCACACAGTGGGTATCCAATTTATTTTGCTGACTGAAAGATAATATCATTATATAATAAAATTTTCTTTTCTCCGCAGCAATTAAAGCAAAAGAATGCCTGAAAACTGTCATGAAGCTTCCAAATATGATCTATTTAGTAATGATGATTAGTAATAGAAATAATTAGTTAGTCCATGATACAGGAGAATACTAATGAAGACAGTGTATTTTGACTAATCTGTTTTCTGAAATGTTCTTGGTAATAAATGTTAGAATGGGGTCAAAGTCATTTCCCTGATTTGAAATGGAAAGGTAATTTTAATACTTAGAAAAGAAAGCTTTGCAATCTTCCAGGAATTTTAATTTCTAAGCTGAAAATGCTTTAGCACTTATATCTGGTAACAATTGTTATAATGCACAAATCAGTCTACTATCAGTCTTGCCTTTTCACAAGTCAAAAGTGAAATATGGGTAACAGTAATATGAAAAATGTGATGCAATTCTCTGATCATATTTAAATGTTATTAAATTACGTTAAAGAGGCATGTTGATGGCAATTTTACATATTTCCACACCTGATAGTATTCTAATCAAAAGCAATTTTCCTCTGAAAAAGAAATAGGAAATGAAGTAGTTTAGCTTAATTGAATAACTGATAAAAATAATCAATGGTACTTTAGTTTATGGTATGGATAAAGAGGTAGAAATGATTTCCTTTTCAGAAACATTGTAGTGAAATAGATGATGGGAATGGAATACAAAATACGGTTTGTAGATCCCTGTATGCTACTAAGAATCAAGTCACCAAATCATCTCCCTTACAGAACAAGGCAAAAGCAATGGGACAAAGGTCACAGGTAAAGAAAAGGACTATATAAATGTCTGAAAGCTGTTTGATATATTTGATTATAGTCAATACCAGTCAGCCAAAATTTTGGCCTCCTTTGAAAAGTTAAAAGTAGGGGGAAGAAAGGAATTAGCAGATATGATAGTGAGGAAGAAACCATTTTGAATGTCATATTTGGGGTATTTTTAAAAATTGGAATATAATTGCTTTACAATGTTGTGTTAGTTTCTGGTGTACAACATGAATTAGCTATATATATCCCCTTCTTCTTAAGCCTCCCTCCCACCCTCCCATTCCACCCCATCATAGAGCACTGAGCTGAGCCCCCAGTGCTATATAGCAGCTTTCCACTAGCTATTTATTAATAACACATGGTATTATATATGTCATTGCTACTCTCTCAATTCAGCCCCTCCCTCTCCTTCCCCACCCTGTGTCCACAAGTCCATTCTCTATATCTATGCCTCTATTCCTGCCCTGCAAATAGGTTCATCAGTACCGTTTTTATAGATTCCATACAGAGCAAAGTAAGTCAGAAAGGGAAAAGCAATTATAGTGTATTAACACATATATATGGTATTTGGGTATTAAGATAAAGAAGGTAGGAGTTCAAACAGGAATACCAGAAAGCAAGCACAGTGATCAAGTATGAGGGATTCATCACATTATATGATATTTGAAAGTCTTGCAATGGCTTCACCTGCTCAGTTGCAAAGCTGGAACTTTTAAATGAAGAAAAACCCCAGAAGTAAGGGAGAGAGACACTGATAAGTTAGGATTCCTGTTTTCCTGCCCATGAAGCACAGAAAGAGCCTCCTGGACCATGGGTCCAATTAGCAGAAGTGAGACTTGGAGCACCTTACTTAGATAACATGAAAGGGTTGCTCACTCTGAAGTCACAGGTCAGAAATAACTTTCAATTCCAGGAAGTGATGCAAGACACAGAACTTTAGATCTCAGAGGTAAATCTAGCTCTGCATCATTAATTACAAGTTGAAGTAATCAAGTTCAAACTCTTTCCATAGTCTAGAAATACTATTAATATCTAACTTGATCTGACTACACACTGTTTCACTACCAGCATGTATTCCTGAATGTTTACTGGATGAATGTCATGCCACTCACCAAAGAGACCCCCCCCCCACATGACTCAATGTTTCACTTCTTGTGCCTTGAACATATTTTTACCTTTCTACCTAGCAGACACTACCCTTAGTCATTTTCTGTAAAAAGTCATTTTTACAATTATCTGTTGATATTTAGATTCAAGAAGATCAGCCTGATTTATTTCCCTTACAAAAATTCTCGATTGAGAATTGGTCTCTCGATTGTACCAAGACTACATCTTACAGAATTTCTCATATCCTGTTTCAGTCATCTGGATCTCCTATTAAGGTGGTTGGCATCACTGACTCAATGGACATGAGTTTGAGCAAGCTCCGGGAGTTGGTGATGGACAGGGAGGCCTGGCGTGCTGCGATCCACGGGGTCACAAAGAGAGACTCCCCCATTTTTAAATTTACTTTTTGGTATTTTCCTTATATCAAATCTGAAATATTGCAAGGAAAATAAACAATTTTTAACTAATTTACCTGAAAATGTATGATTTCAAAAACTCAAATATGTGTTTTTATCTTTTATGTATTATATGATCAAAGACAGAATACATTGTTTGGCACAAATCTGAGGTATTCTCTGCAAAACTGAAACTATTCTGTCCCTCAAGCAATATCCCATAGTGAAATTGATCAGTCCTATCCATTCATTCATTTATTTACTTACATCTGACATCACCACAAACTCATAGTTTTGTAAACTATTTAATTTATAGCATTAATCAACCTGATTATGCACTTTCAATGAGTAAATTAGGATATTTATTATTATTAATTTTAATGAATGAAACACTTTTCATCAGTTGTATATGTAAACATGCCTCCTATTAAAAAACAATTTTCTAAAAAAACATCTATATCAAATTCTAATAATGATTACTATATCACTGAATACATTGCTTTCTCCAAAATTTGTGTATATAAACAATAAACTTTTTTTTTTAAAATACATCTTTGTTTCTTCATGTTTCACTGATGGTAAGGGTCTTGATACTTATAGTTCAGTGACGTTCATTTTTTCTAAGTGATACTATATCAAACGTTTGACCTAATCAACATAATTTTTTTTTTCCTTTTAACTGAGCTTATGTTATTTGGAAATAATACATGTTTAACAGTATATTGGATAATTGGTTCTGAATGATATCTCTTCTACTTCAGAGTCTATCAACACTTTGAATGGCTCAATAACAGATGTAAAATGCAGAGTGAATGTAAAAAATTTATATTAATTAAACCATGAAGTATAGTTAAGCTGAAATTAAAATATTAACTTCCTTTATATCTATAGATTATGCATTAGTTCAACTTTCTTTTTCAAATCTTTTTTGTCCATCACTATAAAGCATCACTATCAATATCACTTAGAAGAAAAACTGAATAATAAATTAACTTAATCTTAGTTTTAAATAATATAAAATAGGAGTTTTAGCATGCTTACTGGGAACTTATAAAAAAAAAGTATGACACTCTTTTCTCTCCACAGGGTATCTCTCATATTTCTGATTGATTATTATTTAAGTTCCACAATAAGAAAAAGTATGTTCCTAATAAATTTGAGGATCAGAATGTCAATCAATATATTTGCTAATCATGTTTCCTTTTATGTGTCTATAACAAGACAAGGTTTTGACCCAACTATGGCTGGCACATCCAGATATCTTCTACTGTGAAGAGGTAAGGAAAATTTATATCAATTTTAAAATACAAAATTTGGCATCAAGCAGATACCTGAGAGGGAACAAAATTGAGACTCATAATCATTTTCCTACAGTTCTTAGAACATTTATTATAATGCCTGAGATGATCATAGCTGAGATCAGTGAGCTGAGATAGACTCAGTAAAAGTCTACATGAGGAAGGATCAGATACCTGAGCTAACCACTGGGCCCTAAATAATTGTTCTCTTATACACTTTGAGGCTCAACAAGTGACAAAATCTTGTGATCTCCCTATCACATGTGCTTGCTTTCCATATAATACCAGTACTTTTGGGTAACCTTTATGAAGTATAACAGTGAGATACATGGCCCACCACATGTATAGTATATATATACTATGCACTTACACATATAATTTAAATATACACTGAATTTTATTTTTCTTTGTTATTTATAGTATTGTAGTCATAAATTTGAATTCATAACTTTGCACATACACCTTTGAATTTCTGTATTACTGATTTTCAGAAATGGAGCTAAGGAACTGCTGAATATGAAAGACAGCTTAATCCAATTTACTTTTCTTTCCTAACATTTGTTCTTCTTATTTAATATGTTTCTTCCACTTAATGAGAAATGGATACATTAAATTCACATTCTGATTTGGAATATAACCTCTGAAAAATCTCTTGATCTATTTTCACTACCTAGAATATAAGTTCTGCATTGTGATATTTCAGGTTTTGTTGTTTTTTTTTTTAACACATTTCAAATGAAAACTGTTTGGATTTTTGTTTCCAGCAAACGCATACTGGATATGACTTGTTTAGCACTCAAACGAGTGACTCATGCATTATGACACTATTTCTACATTAACTACAGAAATGTGTAGGTGGCTTATTAGAAGTAAAACACATGATAGAGCTTTTCATGCAGATTTCACAAGTGTATCACAAATGGCATGGTCAATTTCTTGATTGGTTTTCATATAAAGAGAAAAAGCAAACACTTTTTATTTAAATACGTTGCTGAAATTGTTCCAGCTTTGAATGGGAATCATTATTTCAAGTATGTTTTATAGATTAACACTCCTTTTGTCCAGCTGTCCTTCATGGAATGCTGAAATATCTTATATGTACTGCCCAATCTAAGAACTTGGCTCTAGATGCTTGATCGACAAATGTATCCCCTCAACTATGTATATTTCTCTTTTATGCTTGCTTCCTTTGTTTTAAGTGACCTCCCTGAACTTGACAACATAACTCACTTTAAGAATCAAAGGTCCTTCTCATGTCTCTAGTTCAGAACATTGTCTATTCTAATCCTACAGAGTTACTAATCTTGCTCTTCATCTGTTCTTGTTGTTGTTATTCAGTCACTAAGTCCTGTTTGACTCCTTGTGAGCCCCATGAACTGCAGCAAGCCTTGCTTCTCTGTCCTTCACGATCTCATGGAGTTTACTCAAACTCATGTCCATTGAGTCAGGGACACCATCCAACCATCTTATCCTCTGTTACCCCCTTCTTCTGCCCTCAATTTCTCCCAGGGTCAGGGTTTTTTCCAATGAATCAGCTCTTCACAACAGATGGCCAAAGTATTGTAGCTTTAGCCTCAGCACCAGCCCTTCCAATGAATATTCAGGGTTGATTTCCTTTAGGATTGACTGGTTTGATCATCTTGATCTCTAAGGGACTCTCAAGAGTCCTCTCCAGTACCACAATTCAAAAGCATCAATTCTTCAGTACTCAGCCTTCTTTTTGTTCCAACTCTTACATCCATATATGACTATTGGAAAAACCATAGCTTTGACTATACGGACCTTTGTCGGCAAAGTGATATTTCTGCTTTTTAATATACTGTCTATGTTTGCCATAGCTTTTCTTTCCAGGAGCAAGCATCTTTTAACTTTATGGCTGCAATCACCATCCACAGTGATTTTGGAGCCCATGAAAATAAAATCTCTCACTGTTTCCACTTTTTCTCCACCTATTTGTCATGAAGTAATGGGACCAAATGCCATGATCTTAGTTTTTTGAATGCTGAATTTTAAGACAGTTTTTTTCATTCTCCTCTTTAGCCCTCACCTTTGAAGGACAGTGGGGTTTGACTACAGAACTCCCATAGGACTGGGGGAAAAAGAGACTCTTGGAGGGCACAAACAAAATCTTGTACACATCAGGAACCAAGGGAAAGGAGCAGTGACCCAATGACTGATATATAATATTAAATAAGACAAGTAAGCTTTCTAGGCTTAGGCCTGAAAATGGTGAACATATATTGATCTGTCTACATCCTAAGCCAATTGTGAGGATTATCTAAGAATACTTTCCTTTGTGTTAGGTAAATGCTATACAGGTACTTCGGAGAAGGCAATGGCACCCCACTCCAGTACTCTTGCCTGGAAAATTCCATGGATGGAGGAGCCTGGTAGGCTGCAGTCCATGGGGTCGCTGAGAGTCGGACACGACTGACGACTTTGCTTTCACTTTTCACTTTCATGCATTGGAGAAGGAAATGGCAACCCACTCCAGTGTTCTTGCCTGGAGAATTCCAGGGACAGGGGAGCCTGGTGGGCTGCCATCTAAGGGTTCGCACAGAGTCGGACACGACTGAAGTGACTTAGCAGCATACTGGTACTTGATGCTTTTGAACTGTGGTATTGGAGAAGACTCTTGAGAGTCCCTTGTACTGCAAGGAGGTCCAACCAGTCCATCCTAAAGGAGATCAGTCATGAATGTTCATTGGAAGGACTGATGCTAAAGCTGAAACTACAATATTTTGCCACCTTATGCAAAGAGTTGACTCATTGGAAAAGACGCTGATGCTGTGAGGGATTGGGGGCATGATGAGAAGGGGATGACAGAGAATGAGATGGCTAGATGGCATCACCGACTCGATGGACATGAGTCTGAGTGAACTCCGGGAGCTGGTGATGGACAGGGAGACCTGGCGTGTTGTGATTCATGGGGTTGCAAAGAGTTGGACATGACTGAGTGACTGAACTGAACTGAACTGATACAGGTACTTTCCTAAGCACTTGATGAATGTTTATGAAGTAGGAAGAACTTGACATTTTATTCCAGTTTTAAGAAATATGAAATTAAGTATCAAGAAGTTGAATAATCAATATGAGATACTGAATCAGAAAAATACGCAAGATTTTTGATTTCCATTCTAATTTGTATTTCCTTGTTCAAAATACAGGAAATACATTTGATTTCTTAACCAAGGACAACATTAAAATCAGATTATATTTGATAGTGACCATGATGATAACTTGGACTGCAAGAAGACCAAACCAGTCAATCCTAAAGGAAATCAGTCCTGGATATTCATTGGAAGGACTGATGCTGAAACTGAAGCTCCAATACTTTGGTCACCTGATGCAAAGAACTGACTCATTGGAAAAGACCCTGATGCTGGGAAAGATTGAAGGCAGGAGGAGAAGGGGACAACAGAGGATGAGATGGCTGGATGGCATCACCAGCTTGATGGAAATGAGTTTGAGCAAGCTCCAGGAGTTGTTAATGCAGGGAAGACTGGTGTGCTGTAGTCCATGGGGTCTCAAAGAGTCAGTCTCAACTGAATAACTGAACTGAACTGAACTGATGATGGTAACTTTCACAGTACTTAGAAATTTGCTTTAGTGTTATGAATGGATTTAAACATCTCATCTCTTTCTACACACACACACACATCCTATGGACTAAAACAAATATTGAGGGTTTTTTAAAATGTCATTAATAAAAATATTGGGTGAACCCAAAGGTTGTTTGAGTTTTTTTCGATAACATCTTATAGAAAAAGTCTCAACAAACTTTTTGGTCAACTCAATATTGTAATTCATTCTGATTTTTTATTGTAGAAATATTTTCTGAAGCACTGACATCATTTTATTAGCACCTCTTCTCACACGGATGGCAAGCAGCCTTTCAAAAAATCATCTTTCAAAGTGACTATGCAGTGATGGAAAGGTGCCATTTGCTCTACCACATTAAAATCCTCATTTTCCCCTTCATATGGCCAATACTGTCCCAGATGCCAAGCTGGGAACCTCAGTGCCCCCACAGCAGCAGCTGGTTCCTTGGCAGCCTCATTAAGTGGCTACCCTGGCCCCCTTAATATGGTCTGTAGGTCTCACATGTCATTTGCTTCTGATAGCTGCCCTGGGCTTCTGTGTGCTTTGGCCCAACTTGTTCCCTTGACTTATATGTTTCCATAGATTTCCTCAATTTTACTAATTTATTAATTAGGTAAATGTAATTTGTTTCTTGTACACATGAAAAATCATCCATGGATAAAATGAAATCTATCATTATTTTACATCTCAATTCATTTTGAGATGAGTGCTTATTTAAATCCCAATGTGGAAAAGGTATTTTCCCACCACCAATTCTCAAACTAAAAAGAAATATAATTTATGTAATTTATATGTAATAATAATGATCAGCTCAAAACTTTCTTTGAGAAGGGAAATCAATTCTTAACCATAGGAAAAGAAGGACTACCAAATTTATCTGTTGGCATTTTCCTTTTCCTATTAAATCACTTACTAAAGTGTGAGAATTCATAACATTTAGGATAAAAAGAAAAAAAAAGAAAAAACAGGTAAACTTACCAATACATTAATCATATGGCTCTAAAGTATCTAATAACAAACTGACAAATGTACCTTTCCAATGGCTATCTACTAGGTTTGGAGGGGAAATGTCCTGAGTTAAATTATACATGGTATCCTGTGCAGTAGCAAATGGCTTTGCAGGTGGTCAGGGACCTAAGAAAGAAAAGTTCAGAAGATCCAAGTGAGGTGGTTTGGGGTAAAGAGATGAGACTGGACAGAATTTTTTTCTTAAGGAAATAGTATGGGTTTGCCTTTTTTGTCTACAAAGCCTCAACCAGCATGACTCTGCAAATTTAAAAAGTGGTTGCTCAGATTATATGGGATCTCATATAACATCACATACCTCACACCTAACCTGGACTGTAGTCTGCCAGGCTCCTCTGTCCATGGAATTCTCAAGGCAAGAATATTGGAGTGAGTAGCCATTCCCTTCTCCAAGGGATCTTCCTGACTCAAGGATCAAACTCAGGTCTCCTATATTGCAGGTGGATTCTTTACCATCTGAGCCATGATGGGAGTCCCCTCATGCAACTGAGGGACCTATAATAGGAGTATGAAGGAGGTGTGAAGTGAGCCAATGAGCATAGGATACTCTGTCACTTCACCTAAAATCTGTTGTCCTAGTAGAGCATTGGAATAGCCTTTAAAGATAAAGTTGAAGCACCAACTCAGTTGGGATATCATTGCCAGGAAGTAATATACACATTGAGCCAAAGAACTTTCTATGGTAGTTTATTCCAATAGGAAAAACACATAGGTTTGCAAACCAAGGGGAAGAAGTAAAAGTGACTCTATAGAGTTTCATGTCCTGATTGCCGAAGGAGAAATACTTTAACCAAAGGATGCAGCAAAAGTCTCATTTGGTATAATCTACAGCTCTTGCCTGTAAATCAAGTAATTTTTAAATTGTATATGGAATATTGAGGAATGCATGTTACAAAGACTTTGGAGTATGGTACCAGTCATTTACTAGCATTCACTCTTGACATAGCAAACAGTCAAATTATTGGCTGATCACTTAGACCCTGTGAGGTTTGATTTTACCTTTGTTAGAGTCTATTTGTGTAATTCTGGGGTGTTTTTGTTCTTGTTCAGTTGCTAAGGAATGTCTGGCTCTCTGCAACCCCATGGACTGCAGCACACCAGATTTCCCTGTCCTTCACTATCTCCGGGAGTTTGCTCAAACTCATGTCCATTGAGTGCTGTCCGTAAAACTTATTTGTCTCAAAAGTCAAGCTCTATTTCACCTTCACTTTCAATGACTGAAATCTCTGCTCTGTCTTTTCAGCTTTCCATCTGTCCCTTTCTTCTGGATGCATTGGTATCTCCGTGAATACATATGCAACTCAGTATTCAACCAATGATTTGAAAGGAATTTAAACAAATATTTGGTGGGTCCCCCTTCTGGAAATCTTTTGCAGGATTTCCTTCTTGAATTTCTAGCTGATTCCATAGCCCTAAACTCTGCCTCTTCAAGACTGCCTTTCCCATGTTGTTCAGACTCAGGGGCACTCTCAGGAACAAGCGACACAGAGGTAAATCTTACTTTGTGTGCTTTTACTCTTTCAAAGGCAAAATGTCCTTCAGTTTCTGTCTATTTTTTGGTATTCTATCATACCATAATATTATTTTTATTAAACATTTATCCATAATTTACAGAATTACATATAATTTTAATTGCATAAATCATATTATTAGCTAGAACTATTTATCAATTATTGAACTGAAATGCCATTTAATTCTTTTTTATCATTCTAATATCTTAATTTTGTTAGTTTCAATTCAACTTGGATATAGAAAACAATCTTTGTATTTTTGAAAAGATAAGATTAATTTAGAAAATTTGTCAGAGGGATGGTATGGGGAGGGAGGTGGGAGGGGGTTCAGGATGGGGAACACATGTACACCTGTGGTAGATTCATGTCAATGTATGGCAAAACCAATACCATATTATAAAGTAATTAGCCTCCAATTAAAATAAATAAATTTATATTTTAAAAAAAGAGAAAATTTGTTACCCACATGATGGCAGAAAAGTGAAAAGTACAGCAAACCAGAATTTAGTACACCTAGGCTAGGGGTGCAAACCTAGGAGATAGCATTACTGGAGCCCAGGGGCTAGGGTTATCCAGCAGAAGCAGGAACTTTATTGGCCTACTCTAAAAAGTTTTGATAGCATGAAGGAGCCTCAGCTGCTTCCAAATACATTGCCTGGGTCAGAGTGAAAGAGAAATACCAAGGCTTTCCTCATCCTCCTGTCCTCAAGCTCCTGTTAATACCTTCCATTGGCTGAACCCAGCAGAAAGTTGACTGATAAAGGAACTTGGAAAATGGCAAAGGAATCTACAGATATAATCTTCCTTGTAATACTTAATAGAACAAGATATGGACAAGAAAGAGATCGGAAATCAAACAATACCAGAAGAAAAGTCATTCACCAATGCTCTTTTAAAAAAGTGTTTCTGAGATTATCCAAAATATTATAATTTGCATGTTCAATTTATATAAATTTAAAGTTATGAAATAGTTTTTTTTTCTTTTTTCTAGACAAGTAAAGTGACTGAAATATTTAAGATTATATATATATTTATGAATTGTCAGGCTTATCTATTATTGTGATTTTAATGTTGTGTTTAATATATATATAGAGAGAGATACAGATATAGATATAGATATAGATATAGATATATATCAGAGAAGGCAATGGCACCCCACTCCAGTACTCTTGCCTGGAAAATCCCATGAACAGAGGAGCCTGGTAGGCTGCAGTCCATGGGGTCGCTAGAAGTCGGACATGACTGAGCGACTTCACTTTCACTTTTCACTTTTCACTTTCATGCCTTGGAGAAGGAAATGGCAACTCACTCCAGTGTTCTTGCCTGGAGAATCCCAGGGATGGGGGAGCCCCATGAGCTGCCATCTCTGGGGTCGCACAGAGTCGGACACGACTGAAGTGACATAGCAGCATATATATATATATATATAATATGTACAACTTTCTTTGCTCTTCTATATATAATATGTACAACTTTCTTTGCTCTTCTTTCCTTCTTGCATCTTACAGCTCAGTGGATGTGTTTATTTCACAAGCATGTGCTTTAGAATTTCTTTAGTGAGACTCTGCTTGTAGCAAATGATTTTATTCTGAAACTATTTTTGATTAACCCTAAGTTTTGAAAATAAGTTTTGGTTGTTTTCTTTCTTTCTTTATTTATTTCTTTCTTAGGCATACTAAAAATACCATTCCACTGTTTGCTGGCATCCATTGTTAGTATGCTTAGGCATACTAAAAATACCATTCCACTGTTTGCTGGCATCCATTGTTAATATTGAAAGTCATGTTGTCAGTCTATCTTTTGCTCCTTTGAAGCACATAAATATGAAAATACACCAATAAATACAATTTACAAGATGTATATAATTTTTGGATTCCACTCATGGACCAGTCAAGGAGGTTGTACACAAGATTATTTCACATACTATAGAAAGAAAGGATTTCTATGACACAAGAGATTTAAAAAACTGCACATCTTTCATTTCAAAGATAGTCTAATATATATAGTCCCTATCCCCTGGTGGCTCAGACAGTAAAGAGTCTGCCTACAATGCAGGAGACCAGGCTTGGATCCCTGGGTTGGGAAGATCCCTTGAAGAAGGAAATGGCAACCCACTCTGGTATTCTTGCCTGGGAAATCCCATGGACAGAGGAGCCTGGCAGGCTACAGTTCATGGGTCTGCAGGAGTCTGACATGACTGAGTGACTATCACATAATATATATAGCTCTTCACACTGGGCTTCTCAACTGCTATACTGGTCAAATAAAATATAAACCAGTATGAAAGCTCTTATATTGCTCAGTTGTGTCTGACTCAGTCGATGGACTAGAGCACACCAGGCTTCCCTGTCCATTACCAACTCCCAGAGCTTACTCAAGCTCATGTCCATTGAGTCGGTGATGCCATCCAACTGTCTCCTCCTGCCTTCAATCTTTCCCAGCGTCAGGGTCTTTTCAAATGAGTATGTTTTTCACATCAGGTGGCCAAAGTACTGGAGTTTCAGCCTCAGCATCAATCCTTCTAATGAATATTCAGGACTGATTTCCTTTAGGGTGGACTGGTTGGATCTCCTTGAAGTCCAAGAGACTCTCAAGAGTCTTCTCCAACACCACAGATACTCAATAAAACTACTTTATTTTTTCCCTTGAGTATTTGTATATATTTTATGTTTATTCATATAATGCAGAATGAGCATTGTAATGTCATAATTTGTTGAAAAAAAAGCAATGCTGTAGATTAGCTTTTCATTTTCCTGTATTTCAGCTAAAGATTTTCTCTTCTCTTCATTTCCATTCATTTTAAGAATATACTATGTCAGATAGAATATGCTATAAGAATATTTTAAGAATATCCTATGTCAGAAAGCAATGATTTTTTAGAACTTACTTCTAGTTACCTGCTTATTTTTACTTATATCAGGATGTGTTTCAGCAGAGCATAGCAGAAACAAAAGTATCCTGATATGAGTATCCTAAAATACACTGTAATAAGATAAAGCAATATTGACATCAGTTATGAAGAGACATTAATCCAAAAATAATTTCTCAATCAATTTGCAAGAATTGTCTTTAGTCCCACAAATAGTTGGATCTGACACTTTCTTGCCTGTATTAGAATTCTCCACCCAATGGAATTGTAGGCATGAGCTAATTTTTCACATAAACCAAACACTATAAATAATTATAAATATGCAGAGCAGTGATGTATTATGAAGAATGTAAACTTAAAAAAATGCTTTTTTCTCCATACCTAATATATATTTATTAATTGTTCATCCTGGTAACTACAGGTGAAAAACTAGACAAGTCTTGGCATAATGCAATAGAATTTTTTGTGTTAATTTGTGATAAAAAATTTCAAACCAAAAGTTCAATAAAATTACAGTCAGATACATTGGTTTTCTAGTTGCTTGGCCATGAAAACATTATGAACAAGAGATGTCAGATAGATTTTACTTTGCCTTCCTACTCGAAAAGACAGTGCTGACAAGAGTTCTACATTGAGGAGAATGTGAGGTAAAATAACAATGAACCAGCTTTTCGAAAAGCCATCAGCTAATTTTTCATTTGCCATGAAAATTGATCATGAATAACCCAAATTTCCTTGTGGTTCTTATATACAACTGAAATTTTAATAATAGTATTTGTTATGTGCTTTGTTTTCTTAGATATTTTGCAAGAATTTCCAATCAGTGCAGTGGCCATTTTGGGGGGGGGGAGGGAAACTTCTGCTAATTTCTGTTATCCAAACAACCATAGATGATTAATTTAAACCAGCTGTGGCAATTTGATTTACTTTACCAGAGATAAGTTTAGCAAAAGTTATGTTATTAAATATTGGGCAATAAGACTTAAATCAGGGTCTGCTAGGATGTTTTTTGAAATGGGTAAAGGAGGGAGAAAGTGAGAGAGACAGACAGACAGATAGAGATGGATATTGTAAGCAACAGCCTCTTTTACCTTTCAATATTGTCTGATCATATGCCCTGAGGTAACTACAGCCAACCTGAACCAATAATTGTTTCAGAAACAAAACTGAAACTTCAGAGGTAGCAAAGTGTAAAAATTTAAACAATGTGGATAATTGAAAATGTCTTTGAGCCATTGAGTTTATCAATTTTGGATCCATCACAATTTGGAATTTTTTGTTTTTTTGGGTTTTTCTTTAATTTAAATTAATTTATTTTACTTGGAGGCTAATTACTTTACAATATTGTATTGGTTTTGCCATACATCAACATGAATCTGCCACGGATGTACACGTGTTCCCCATCCTGAACCCCCATCCCACGTCCTTTCCTGTATCATCCCCCTGGGTCATCCCAGTGCACCAATCCCAAGCATCCTGTATCCTGCATCAAACCTGGACTGGCGATTCATTTCTTATATGATATTATACATGTTTCAATGCCATTCTCCCAAAGCATTCCAGCCTCTCCCTTTCCCACAGAGTCCAAAAGACTGTTCTATACATCTGTGTCTCTTTTGCTGTCTCCTATACAGGGTTATTGTTACCATCATTCTAAATTCCATATATATGCATTAGTATACTGTATTGGTGTTTTTTTTTTCTGGCTTACTTCACTCTGTATAATCAGCTCCAGTTTCATCCACCTCATTAGAACTGATTCAAATGTATTCTTTGTAACGGCTGAGTAATACTCCATTGTGTATATGTACCACCGCTTTCTTATCCATTCATCTGCAGGTGGACATCTAGGTTGCTTCCATGTCCTGGCTGTTATAAATAATGCTGTGATGAACATTGGGGTACATGTGTCTCTTTCAATTCTGGTTTCCTCGGTGTGTATGCCCAGCAGTGGGATTGCTGGGTCATAAGGCAGTTCTATTTCCAGTCTTTTAAGGAATCTCCACACTGTTTTCCATAGTGGCTGTACTAGTTTGCATTCCCACCAACAGTGTAAGAGGGTTCCCTTTTCTCCACACCCTCTCCAGCATTTATTCCTTGTAGACTTTTGGATCGCAGCCATTCTGACTGGCATGAAATGGTACATCATTATGGTTTTGATTTGCATTTCTCTGATAATGAGTGATGCTAAGCATCTTTTTATGTGTTTGTTAGCCATATGTCTGTCTTTTTTGGAGAAATGTCTATTTAGTTCTTTGACCCATTTTTTGAATGGGTCATTTATTTTTCTGGAATTGAGCTGTAGGAGTTGCTTATATATTTTTGAGATTTGTTGTTTGTCAGTTGCTTCATTTGCTATTATTTTCTCCCATTCTGAAGGCTGTCTTTTCACCTTGCTTATAGTTTCCTTTGTTGTGCAGAAGCTTTTAATTTTAATTAGATCCCATTTGTTTATTTTTGCTTTTATTTCCAATATTCTGGGCAGTGGGTCATAGAGGATCCTGCTGTGATTTATGTCGGAGAGTGTTTTGCCTATGTTCTCCTCTAGGAGTTTTATAGTTTCTGGTCTTATGTTTAGACCTTTAATCCATTTTGAGTTTATTTTTGATGGAGAAATATACCATGTTCATGGATCAGAAGAATCAATATAGTGAAAATGAGTATACAACCCAAAGCAATCTATAGATTCAACGCAATCCCTATTAAGCTACCAAAGGTATTTTTCACAGAGCTAGAACACATAATTTCACAATTTGTATGGAAATACAAAAAACGTCAAATAGCCAAAGCAATCTTGAGAAAGAAGACTGGAACGGGAGGAATCAATCTGCCTGACTTCAGGCTCTACTACAAAGCCACAGTCATCAAGACAGTATGGTACTGGCACAAAGACAGAAATATAGATCAATGGAACAAAATAGAAACCCCAGAGATAAATCCATGCACCTATGGACACCTTATCTTTGACAAAGGAGGCAAGAATATACAAGGAAGAAAAGACAATCTCTTTAACAAGTGGTGCTGGGAAAACTGGTCAACCACTTGTAAAAGAATGAAACTAGAACACTTTCTAACACCATACACAAAAATAAATTCTATTTGGAATTTTTTTAATGTGAATTTATAAATTTTGTTACTGCTTAAATAACTTGAAGTTGGATTTTCTGCTAACTGCAAATGTATGCTAATTCCTACACCTTGCTAAAGAATGAGGAAGCAATGAACTATAAGGAATAAGGAATTAATTTATAACCCCTAGTTACTAGGGATAAATCCAAGATGTAATAAAATATGTCTAAATATGTCTGTATCTAAAGTTTTGGCTCATTTCAATGTACCGTGGAAACTAGTTCACATACTGCCATAGTGGACACTGTTGAGGTACACCAAGAAAATAGGTATACATTAAAATATATCCTTCTCAGATTATCTAAAATCAAATTTTGAAACTGGTACCTTAGTTTATTTGGAATGACTCTTAATGAAATTAAAAATATAACTCACTGGGTCTGGATTATAGTCCTAACTGCCACAAAAGAGGAAAATTTTGCTTATGGAAATGTTCTGGTTTGCTGCAAGGATACACAATGTCTCAAATACCACACACAGTTCTTATAATTAGCTTTACATTTTAAAACAGATAAATTAATTGGTTTTCCATATATCCTATCTTAGAAAATGAGGTTTATTTGTTAAAAAAATTTCAGTCTGCTTTTAGAAATTCTTAAACATTTCAGTGAGGCATATGTTATAAATTTTTAAGCTTGCTCCAAGGCAAAACAATCATCTCTTCATAGCATCCTTTTCTTTATTTCCCTATCATCACTCTTAAATAAAGCTTTTGTATATTTAAAGTCACAGGCTTTTGCAGATAATGAATACAATGATAGGGTTTTTGCTTTGTTGTTTCTTTTTCACTATCTGGAAGAAAAATGTAAAATGTAGTAACAAAATCATTTAACTATTTTCTCCAGATTCACTGTTTTATCACTTTTTACTGCTATAAGTTAAACAATTGCCCTTAGTATTTTGCAAAAGTGTTCTTTCACACTAATAAAATTTGGGGATCAGGATTCAATTATTATTAGTAGTTTATTTAACTGGATCAGGCTACTAATTTTCCCTTTGTTCTGCAATATTTTATTCTTTGCTTCCCATTATGTTTGTTATAGGACATAAAATATTTATTATATTACCTAAATAAAGAGCATAGAAAGTTGGGAGGGAATGTTAGTAGAAAATCTGAAGAATTTGCCTTGTAAACCAGAAAACTGGTTTTGAATTTGCAGGCTGGCATCTTTGAGTCCTATGTTCTTCCCACTGGCTTTTCCTGGAGTCAAATAAACTTTGTTTCACAGACTTTGGTTTCTCCTGCTCTGTTAGTTTGTAATTCCAGTTGGGAGTGACTCTGTCCTGGAAGAGAGTGGGGTTTATTTTTTTGGGTGAGATAGTCAGGGGTTATAAATATTTGGGAGGTTTTCTCCTTCTAGATCTCCCTGGTCTTTGATAGTAACGAAAATGCCAAGGTCTCCCCAAGAAATTGAAAGATTGACAATGAACACATTTTAAAATCCATGAACTACTAGTTCAATGAACATTTCTGGGCCAACAATCATAAAGATCTTACAGTGGCCATGACCATTGTTGGCTGAATAACAGCCACCCTAAGACACCAACCCTAGCCATGAGAACCTGTAAATTTTACCTTAAAATGAAAAAGCATCTTTGCTAGTATCATTGAGTTAAGGATCTTGAGATTATCCTGGATTTTCTGGGTGTGCCCTGATAATAACAGAGTCTTTATAAGAGGAAAGTAGAGGGACAGTTGACACAAACTGAAGCCAACATGATCACAGGGGCAGAGACTGGAATTATGTGCTAAGTCAAGCAATGCCAGTGGCCTCCAGAGCTGAAGACAAGGAAGAGGTTCCCTCCTAGAATCTCCAGAGGGAGAACAGCCTGACTGAAAGCTTGATTACAGGCAGTGTGACATTTATTTTAGAGTTCTGGCTTCCAGAACAGTGAAAGAATGAATTTTTGTTGTTTTAAGTCATCAAGTCTATAATAATTTTTTTACAGTGGCCACAGAAAATTAATACTATAGTATATCTATAATAAAGACATATGCTAAATTCTTTTACAAATTCACATATTCTACTACATTCACACCTATTTTTAAGAAAAGGTAACTATCTGTGTCAATTATTCTTCAGGTATTCTAAAGTTGGAAACCACAGGAATCATCTATATAGAGTAGTGATGGATGATCCCTTTCTATTCCTTGTAAATACTCTAAATTTGTGCCCAGTTGTATGTGATTCTTTGCAACCCCATGGACTGTAGCCTGTCAGGATCCTCTGTCCATGGAATTTTCCAGGCAAGAATATTGGAGTGGGTTGCCATTTCTTCATCCAGGGGATAGAACCCCTGGGTTAGACTCAGGGATAGAAACCCTGTCTCTTGCGTCTTCTGAATTCGCAGGCAGATTCTTTGCCAGTAGTGCCACCGGGGAAGCCCATTCCTGGTACTCAAGTAAAAGTAATTTGCAAATTAAATTATGAATTTAATTGTTTCCAAGATTACTTCCACTCTTTCACTTTCATGCATTGGAGAAGGAAATGGCAACCCACTCCAGTGTTCTTGCCTGGAGAATCCCAGGGACGGGGGAGCCTGGTTGGCTCCCGTCTATGGGGTCGCACAGAGTTGGACACGACTGAAGCGACTTAGCATAGCATTTAGCATCAGTATCTTATTCTTCATGTGCAATTTAGGTAAATATATTCATTAGGGATTCTTCATAGCACTTTTTGTTGTGATTTTTAAGTCCACACAAATTTTCTTACCTTTAAATGGCAAAAATACTGTATCAGGGAGGTTATAAACATACACATACCATCCATATAGAAATAGGTTTATACTGATATAATGACCTATTTCCAAACTTTGTTTCAATTCTGATCGGCATAGAGGTAAATATTACATCTATATAGGGAGCATGATTCTATAAATATTCACAGAGATAACCCCTGCTCATACAGAAAAGAGGGTTTTATTTGTTTAAAGACTAAGAATTAGGTTAAGATATGTGGTTTTTATGTGACTTTTGTAGTTCCAACTGTGAGGCATTTCAAAGGATTTTCAACCACTTTGCTTATTTCAGAATAATTTTCACATTATATCAAACTGTTCCATAAAGTTTATATATTTTTTTCTTTCTAAGGTCCTGAATGAGTTTAGACAAAATAATTACTTCACAAAGTTTTATTCTCAAAGGACAATCACCTTCAAACAGTCTGGACATAAATTTTGTCATGTACTATGACTTACATTCATTGAATGTCACTTCAGTCGCTCAGTTGTGTCTGACTGTGACCCCATGGACTGCAGCACTCCAGGCTTCCCTGTCCATCACCAACTCCCGGAGCTTCCTCAAACTCATCCATCTCATCCTCTGACATCCCCTTCTCCTCGTGCCTTCAGTCTTTCCAAGCATCAGGATCTTTCCAAGGAGTCAGTTCTTCACATCAGGTAGTCAAAATATTGGAGCTTCAGCTTCAGCATCAGTCCTTCCAATGAATATTCAGGACTGATTTCCATTAGGATTGACTGGTTTGATCTCCTTGCAGTTCAAGGTACTCGCAAGAGTCTTCTCCCACACCACAGTTCAAAAGCATCATTCTTTGGCTCTCAGTTTTCTTTACAGTCCAACTTTCATATCCATACATGACTACTGGAAAAACCATTGCTTTGACTAGACAGAACTTTTTTCAGCAATGTATCTGCTTTTTAATATGCTGTCTAGGTTGGTCATAGCTTTTCTTACAAGCAGCAAGCATCTTTTATTTTCATGGCTGCAGCCATCATCTGCAGTGATTTTGGAGCCCCCAAAAATAAAGTCTGTCACGTTTTCATTGTTTCCTCATCTATTGGCCATGAAGTGATGGGACCGGATGCCATGATCTTTGTCTTTTGAATGTTGAGTTTTAAACCAGCTTTTTCAACTCTTTCACTTTCAACAAGAGGCTCTTTAGTTCTTTTTCACTTTTTGCCATAAAAGTTCTATCCTCTGCATATCTGAGGTTATTAATATTTCTCCTAGCAATCTTGATTCCAGCTTGTGCTTCATCCAGACCAGAATTTCGCATGAGGTGCTCTGCACATAAGTTAAATAAGCAAGGTGACAATATACAGCCTTGATGAACTCCTTTCCCAATTCAGAACCAGTCTGTTTTTCCATGTCCAGTTCTAATTGTTGCTTCTTGACCTGCATACAGATTTCTCAAAGGCAGGTTAGGTGGTCTGGTATTCCCATCTCTTGAAGAATTTTCCACAGTTTATTGTGATATACACATTTGAAGCCTTTGGCATAATCAATAAAGCAGAAGCAGATGTTTTTCTGGTATTCTCTTGCTTTTAAAAATTTATTTATTTATTTATTTTTTAAATTTTATTTTATTTTTTAACTTTAAAATATTGTATTGGTTTTGCCATGTACCGAAATGAATCCACCACAGGTATACATGTGTTCCCCATCCTGAACCCTCCTCCCTCCTCCCTCCCTATACCATCCCTCTGGGTCGTCCCAGTGCACCAGCCCCAAGCATCCAGTATTGTGCATCGAACCTGGATTGGCAACTCGTTTCATATATGATATTATACATATTTTAATGCCATTCTCCCAAATCATCCCACCCTCGCCCTCTTCCACAGAGTCCAAAAGACTGTTCTATACATCAGTGTCTCTTTTGCTGTCTCGTATACAGGGTTATTGTTACCATCTTTCTAAATTCCATATATATGCGTTAGTATACTGTATTGGTGTTTTTCTTTCTGGCTTACTTCACTCTGTATAATAGGCTCCAGTTTCATCCACCTCATTAGGACTGATTCAAATGTATTCTTTTTAATGGCTGAGTAATACTCTTGCTTTTTATGATTACCCAACGGATGTTGGCAACTTGATCTCTGGTTCCTCTGCCTTTTCTATATCCAACTTGAATACCTGGAAGTTCACAGTTCACGTACTGTTGAAGCCTGGCTTGGAGAATTTTGAGCAATACTTTACTAGCATATGAGATGAGTGCAATTGTGCTCATTGTTCAAAGAATGTTTGAACATTCTTTGGCACTGCCTTTCTTTGAGATTGAAGTCTCTTATCCTTATCTGTCAGAAGGCAGACAGAATGAAAACCACAATCACAGAAAACTAATCAAACTGATCACATGGGCCACAGCCTTGTCTAACGCAATGAAACTATGAGCCATTGAATGATTACTAGGAAAAAGAAGTTTATAAAAATCAAAATGAAATAAAGTAGCTTTCAGACATGTGATTGTACAACTACATTATTGCATAGAAAGACTTCAGAAAATAAATTACAAAGTTTCAACCTAAATTATAAAAGTGAAACTAAAGAAAATTATAGGATGTAGTCAGACAAAGAAAACTATACACCTGAAAATTCCACTAAGTACAAATTGCTATACACAGTTTGTTTTTCTGGTCATTTCATCACATTCAAACTTTTGAAAAGCAGTGAAAACTGCTGTACTTTTGCTTTTGTTTTTTATTTGTCTTTTGCATTCATGCACCTCTTCAGGAATAATGAGAGTCCACCAATATCTATCATTTTATAAAAAATTAAATCACATTTTCATCTGATATAATTGGCATAGTCAGGTGCTAGTTTATTCATTAAAGCCTCAAATTTTAATTATGAAATATTTTCAAACTTGAAATGCCATGCGTTCTATAGGAGGATCACTACTTTAGAACAAAAACTTGTACATATGTCAAATAGAAATCATTTTTGGAAGTCTAACTAAATTGAGAGTTACATAAAGCTGCCAGGATTATGTGTGAGAAGATTAAAGAGTCTGGCTGCAAATTTCAGAGGATCTAATTCTGTCCAACACTAGGAAAAAAAATACATAAATTCCTTTATGTATTCTTTATTGGCTAACTCAGATGTCTCACAAAAAGAATTCAGTTAGAGTAAAAGAGAAATTTAAATTCTACCACGTTAATACTTGATATTCTTACAGTATGAATTCATCTCTGGCATATAATGATTTATTAAATGGAGAGTTTCCAAATACACAATGACATTTTACTTCAAGTATAATTTATCAGAGCTAATGACATTTTTGTAAGCCCTGAGTTGACAGTCTATAAATTTAGATAACAACCATTATTTATTTCCTACACTTTTGTCAGCTATTTTATGAACCTTATGGATCTAAATAAAAGTTAGGGTTATATATTCAAGACTTATAAATTATAAACAAGTGTTAATTCACTTCAAAACTAGCAATGCAGCTGACAAAATGATTTTAAGTTACAGTTGCCAGAAGAGTCCTAAGCATCTGAAGAAAAATTTCTTTGAAATTCAAGTACCACTCAGGGAAAATTTTCCATAAAAACCTATCCTGAAAGAAAAAAAATCTATAAATAATTTGCTTTACAGTAAAAACTGGAATATACTAAGAATGTAGCAGGAGAATATCTTATTTTTCAAAGAAATAAGCTTAAACTTGCAACATGCTTTAGAAGAAAAAAATGGAAAAAAAAAAAAAAACACCACCAATTTGTTCAATGCTCTAGACACATTAAGTTTTTTTCCTTAAGTCCTTGGACAAATTTTCTAAAAACTTTATACAGTGTTCTTCTTTTGCTTGGGTGTCTAGTCTTACCAGTCTCTACTCAACTAAGTCTCACTTCAGATGTCAGCTTGCATGTTTTGACTGGTACTTTGTCACTGTAAATGTAATTAAGTGACCAATATATGTTCTCACTGTATGCTTCACATAATTAAAATATAGCAAATATTGCACTATTATAAATGTTATTTATATTACCTTTCCATAAGACCATTAAGTCCCTAATTTCAGGAACTGTAACACTTAGATCTATGTAAGTAATCAGCAAATAAGAGGACCTTAATATTTATTATCTGGGTCGTGAAGATCTTTTTTGTACAGTTCTTCTGTGTATTCTTGCCACCTCTTCTTAATATCTTCTACCTCTGTTAGGCCCATACTATTTCTGTCTTTTATTGAGCCCATCTGTGCAAAAATGTTCCCTTGATATCTCTAATTTTCTTGAAGAGATCTCTAGTCTTTCCCATTCTGTTGTTTTCCTCTATTTCTTTGCATTGATCGCTGAGATAGGCTTTCTTATCTCTCCTTGCTATTCTTTGGAACTCTGAATTCAAATGGGAATATCTGTTCTTTCCTCCTTTGCTTTCCACTTCTCTTCTTTTCACAGCTGTTTGTAAGGTTTTCCCAGACAGCCATTTTGCTTTTTTGCATTTCTTTTCCATGGTCTTGATCCCCGTCTCCTGTACAATGTCATGAACCTCCGTCCATAGCTCATCAGGCACTCTGTCTATCAGATCTAGTCCCTTAAATCTATTTCTCACTTCCACTGTATAATCATAAGGGATTTCATTTAAGTCATACCTGAATGGCATAGTGGTTTTCCCTACTTTCTTCAATTAAGCCTGAATTTGGTAATAAAGAGTTCATGATCTGAGCCACAATCAGCTCCTGGTCTTATTTTTGTGACTGTATAGAGCTTCTCCATCTTCAGCTGCAAAGAATATAATCAGTCTGGTTTCAGTGTTGACCATCTGGTGATGTCCATGTATAGAGTCTTCTCTTGTGTTATTGGAAGAGGGTGTTTGCTATGACCAGTTCATTTTCTTGGCAAAACTCAATTAGCCTTTTCCCTGCTTCATTCTGTATTCCAAGGCCAAATTTGCCTGTTACCCTAGGTGTTTCTTGATTTCCTACTTTTGCATTCAAGTGTCCTATAATGAAAAGGACATGCTTTTTGGGTGTTAGTTCTAAAAGGTCTTGGAGGTCTTCATAGAACTGTTCAACTTCAGCTTCTTCAGCATTACTGGTTGGGGCATAGGCTTGGATGACTGTGATATTGAATGGTTTGCCTTGGAAATGAACAGAGATCATTCTGTCGTTTTTGAGATTGCATCCAACTACTGCATTTCAGACTCTTTTGTTGACCATGACGGCTACTCCATTTCTTCTGAGAGATTCCTGCCCACAGTAGTAGATATAATGGTCATCTGAGTTAAATTCACCCATTCCAGTCCATTTTAGTTCGCTGATTCCTAGAATGTCGACGTTCACTCTTGCCATCTCCTGTTTGACCACTTCCAATTTGCCTTGATTCATGGATCTAACATTCCAGGTTCCTATGCAATATTGCTCTTTACAGCATTAGACCATGCTTCTATCACCAGTCCCATCCACAACTGGGTTTGTTTTTGCTTTGGCTCCATCCCTTCATTCTTTCTGGAGTTATTTCTCCACTGATTTCCTGTAGCATATTGGGCATCTAATGACCTGGGGAGTTCCTCTTTCAGTATCCTATCATTTTGCCCTTTCATACTGTTCACAGGGTTCTCAAGGCAAAAATACTGAAATGGTTTGCCATTCCCTTCTCCAGTGGACCACATTTTGTCACTATGAACAAAGCTAGTGGAGGTGATGGAATTCCAGTTGAGCTATTTCAAATCCTGAAAGATGATTCTGTGAAACTGCTGTACTCAATAGGCCAGCAAATTTGGAAAACTCAGCAGTGGCCAGGTGACTGGAAAAGGTCAGTTTTCTTTCCAATCCCAAAGAAAGGCAATGCCAAAGAATGCTCAAACTACCGTGCAATTGCACTCATCTCACACGCAAGTAATGCTCAAAATTCTCCAAGCCAGGCTTCAGCAATATGTGAACTGTGAACTTCCGAATTTTCAAGCTGGTTTTAGTAAAGGCAGAGAAACCAGAGGTCAAATTGTCAACATCTGCTGGATCATGGAAAAAGCAAGAGAGTTCCAGAAAAACATCTATTTATGCTTTATTGACCATGCCAAACCTTTGACTGTGTATAACACATATAACTGTGGAAAATTCTTCAAGAGATGGGAATACCAGACCACCTGACCTGCCTCTTGAGAAACCTATATGCAGGTCAGGAAGCAACAGTTAGAACTGGACGTGGAACAACAGACTGGTTCCAAATAGGAAAAGGAGTATGTCAAGGCTGTATATTGTCACCCTGCTTACTTAACTTATATGCAGAGAACATCATGAGAAAAGCTGGGCTGGAAGAAGCGCAAGCTGGAATCAAGATTGCTGGGGAAATATCAGTAACCTCAGATATGCAGATGACACCACCCTTATGGCAGAAAGTGAAGAGGAAGTAAAAAGCCTCTTGGTGAAAGTGAAAGAGGAGAGTGAAAAAGTTGGCTTAAAGCTCAACATTCAGAAAACGAAGATCATGGCATCTAGTCCCATCACTTCATGGGAAATAGATGGGGAAACAGTGGAAACAGTATCAGACTTTATTTTGGGGGGCTCCAAATGGTGCAGATGGTGGTTGCAGCCATGAGATTAATAGACGGTTACTCCTTGGAAGGAAAGTTATGACCAACCTAGATAGCATATTGAAAAGCAGAGACATTACTTTGCCAACAAAGGTCCGTCTAGTCAAGGCTATGGTTTTTCCAGTGGTCATGTATGGATGTGAGATTTGGACTGTGAAGAAAGCTGAGCACCAAAGAATTGATGCTTTTGAACTGTGGTGTTGGAGAAAACTCTTGAGAGTCCCTTGGACTGCAAGGAGATCCAACCAGTCCATCCTAAAGGAGACCAGTCCTAGGTGTTCATTGGAAGGACTGATGCTGATGCTGAAACTCCAGTACTTTGGCCACCTCATGCGAAGAGTTGACTCATTGGAATAGACCCTTATGCTGGGAAGGATTGGGGGCAAGAGGAAAAGGGGATGACAGAGACTGAGATGGCTGGATGGCATCACCGACTCGATGCATGTGAGTTTGGGTGAACCCCGGGATTTGGTGATGAATAGGGAGGCCTGGCATGCTGCGATTTATGGGGTGGCAAAGAGTTGGACACGACTGAACTGAACTGATCTAATATTTATTATCCTACCAAGTAAATGAATGAAAAAGTGTGACCAGAAAGGAGACTGGGATTGAATCCATACATTATTAGCTTTTCATATAAAAAGTGTAAGAGTCTATCATTTTTACACACTGCAAGTTAAATAGGGAAGAACAAATCTGACTCCATATTGGATCTGTTTCATTTACCTATTGCTGTTGCTACAAGTTAAGAATGTTGCCTATGGTGAGTTTGGGGGATCATGGATACATGTATATGTACAGCTGAAGCCCTTTGCTCACCACCTGAAATTATCACAACATTGTTAATTGGCTATATGCCAATATAAAATGAAAAGTTCTTTTAAAAATCTAAAAAAAAAGAAAATGTTGCCTATTGCCTGAGGTATTCAGGGTATCTCATTCTCAAGACTCTGATCTTCAAAAGTATAACACTTATCCATTCATATGGAAATTAAAAAGTTGTAGAACAGCAAAGAATATCTGTCTTGTTGGAAGTTTGTAGAAACATCATGAGTTGATCTATGTGCACAGCTGTAAGGACAAGGGATTCCAGTGGAAAGTTTTCAACAACCAGCAATACCACATCCTTTTTTAGCATAGAAGAAGCCTGAATTCTAACTCCAGTAAATTGGTTTTCTGGGATGCTAGTCCAAACGGAGAAGGCAATGGCACCCCATTCCAGTACTCTTGCCTCGAAAATCCCATGGGCGGAGGAGCCAGGTAGGCTGCAGTCCATGGGGTTGCACAGTCAGACACGACTGAAGCAACTTAGCAGCAGCAGCAGCAGTCCAACATCTTCTCCTCCTGCTAGTTTTCCAAACAAAGTCACTATTCCTTGCTCCAACAACTTTGTCTCCTGATTTACTGGCCTGTAATGTCACAAGCAGTACAAGCCTACACTCAGTAACACAAAAAGATGCCACAGTTTTTAATTAGTAAAATTTGGAATTAGTTTTCCCATTTGCTAAATCATCATTAAATAAAATAAACTTTACACTGAGTAATAATTCAAATGCTGAATTTTAAAAATTTTCACAACTTTCTAACAAGGACCCAATATTATAAATACAAGTTTAATATAGCCTTTAATTCTTCCACACAATTCACTTCAAACTTTTGGAGTGGAACTTATCCAAAACTAACCAAAATGCAAAACACAAGTATTCTTTGATCTAGCAATCCTAAAACCATGCCAAATATATATATATATATATACAGGAACATTAAATTGTGCATATTAGTGAATAATTGTAGATATTAGTGAATAATTATAGATAACCCAAAACTCTATATTTTAGGGACAGGGTCAGCACATTAGGTATAATTAGATTCCAGGTAGCTATTTAGACCAAGGAAGATTGTTTAATATATTAATATGAAAGAAGGTTTCAACATACCAAACATACTGTTTGATGATACCAATCCCATTACATTAAAATATATAGACTATGATTGTAACTTTTTCTTTTGAATACATACACACCTATCTACCTGCCTACCCAAACACACACACACACACACATATACACATACATATATTCACTTATAATTCAATAAACATTTCTTGAGTAATTACTACATTCTAGAAAGTGCTCTGTGTACGAAATAAAAAGTGTAAAATAAAATAAACAAGATCCTTGTTTCTTTTTTATTATACATTCTAATAAATAATTCAGTGCTTATAAGTGAATATGAGATGGCTGGAAGAAAGCATAGCAAAATTTTAATGACCTAAACTTAATTTGGGAAAAGGTAATGGCACCCCACTCCAGTACTGTTGCCCAGAAAATCCCATGGATGGAGGAGCCTGGTAGGCTGCAGTCCATGGGGTCGCACAGAGTTGGACAGGACTGAAGCAACTTAGCAGCAGCAAACTTAATTTAGGGGCTTCCCTGTTAGCTCAGATGTTAAAGAATCTGCCAGCAATGCAGGAAATCCATGTTTGATCTCTGGGTTGGGAAGATCCCCTTGAGAAGGGAATGGCAACCCACTTCAGTATTTTTGCCTGGAGAATTCCATGTACAGAGGAGTCCTGGCAGCCAACAGTTTATGGGATCACAAAGAGTTGGACACAACTGAGCGAATAACATTATCTACAGTATCTAACTTAAGACTAATGTGGGTAATTGAGAAAAAAGCTAATAACAGCTTTTATAAACTGCTCTTTATATTTTTCTACAAAGTGCTTAAATTTGCTAACAATCAGCATGCATTCATTTTGTATTTAAAAACAAGAATTAAAAATTTTACTTGAAAAACTAGTTAGCCCACATAATTCCTCCAAAAAGCTTTAAAAATTATATAAAAATTTCAATTTGAAACTTAAACAAGTTGGGTTTTTTTTTTTTTTTTGCATATAGACTTTATTTTTTACAGTAGGTTTAGCTTTAGCAAAATTGAGCAGAAAGTACAGAGTTTCCCATATACATTTGCCCCATAAGATACAGTCTCCCTCATTATCAACATGCCCCACCAGAGTAGTACTTTTGTTACAATGGAGGTACCTATATTGACAAGTCATTATCACCCAAAATCTATAGTTTACATTAGGGTTCACTTTTGGTGTTGTACTTTATATGGGTTTGGACAGATGTGTCATGGTGTGTATCCATCATATAGTATCATACAGAGAATTTTCACACCCGAAATGTCTTTCATGCTTCACATATTCATCCTTTCCCATTCCAGCCCTTGATGACATATGAGATGGATCATATTTTTGTGTGCTTATTTATTATTTGTATATCCTCTTTGGTGAGGTATCTGTCCAGATTTTTGGTTCATTTTTTAAAATTGAATTGCTTTCTATTTTTTTTAGTTTAACAGTTTCATGTATATTTTAGATAATAGTCCTTTATCAGAGAACTTTTTTGCAAATATTTTCTTTCAGTCTATGACTTCTCTTTTTATTTTCTGTGACTTCTCTTTTTTTCACTTAGTAGAATACCCTCTAGAAACATGTATTGTCAAAATGGCAAGATTTCTTTCTTTTTTATGGATGAGTAATATTTTATTTTATATATACACCACATTGTCTTTATCCAATTATCCATTGATGAATACTTAGGTTACTTCCATGTCTTAGCTATTACAAATAATACTCCAGTGAACTTTGATTGATCTTCAAATATCTTTAAAAAATAGTGTTTTTATTTTCCTTTGGTAAATTCCCAGAAGTGAAATAGATGAATCATATTGCAGTTCAATTTTTAATTTTTTAAGAAATGCCATATGTTTTCCACACTAGCTAGACCAATTTTACATTTTCATCAACAGTGCATGAGCACTCCCTTTTCTCCACCTCCTTGCAACATTTGCTTCTTCTTCTTCTTTTTTTTTTTTTTTCTTTTTTTGGTGATAAGAATTTTCACAGGATAGAGGTAGCATCTCATTGTGATATTTATATTTCTCTGATAGTTAATGATGTTGGGATTTTTTCATGTGTGTGTTGATCATCTACATCTTCTTTGGAATAATGTCTATTCAGGTCCTCTGCTTATTTTTAATTATGATGTTTGTTTTTGATGTTGAGTTGTGTGAGTTCTTTATATATATTGGATCTTAATCTCTTATAGAATATATTGTTTATAAATATCTTATCCCATTTAGTAAATAACCTTTTTTAATTTTTGATGGTTTCCTTCATTGCACAAAAGTTTTAGTTTGATATGGTCCTATTTGTTTATTTTTGCTTTTGTTTCCCTTGTCTGAGGACACAGATACAAAAAATAATATTGATAAGATCAGTGTCAAAGAGCACATTGCCTAGGAGTGTTACATTTAAGTCTTTAACTAATTTTTAATTTATTTTTGCTCATGATGTGAGACAGTAGTCCACTTTGATTATTTTGCATGTAGCAGTCCAGTTTTCCTAACAGCACTTACTGAAAAGGCTCTCTTTTCCCCATTGTATAATCTTGCCTTCTTTGTCACAGATTAATTGTTCATATAAATTTGGATTAACTTATAGACTTTCTATTATATTTCATTGATCTATGTGTTTATTTTTGTGCCAGTACCATATTGCATTGATTACTGTAGCTTTGCACTATAGTTTGAAATCAGGGAGTATAATATCTCCATCTTTGTTCTTCTTTCTCAAGATTGGTTTGGCTGTTTCCATAGAAAATGTTTAAATTATTTGCTATTGTCTGTGAAAAATGTCTTTGGCATTTTGACAGGGTTTGCACTAAATTACACATTTTTAATCTTAATGAATTTCAGTTCATTAATCTTTTTTTCCATGGATGATGCCTTTTGGTAAGTTATAACTTAAAAATATCACCAAACCCTAGATTATATAGGTTTTTTCCTATTCTGTAAGACTTTTGCATATAGGTATATGACCCATTTTTGCCTGGAGTGTTAATGTGTAAAGGTACGTAGTTTTTAATTTCAAGTTCTACTGTTTCAGGAGTTCCTTTATATTTACTAGATGAGATGCTGCCTCATTTATAATCACTGAATAAAGTCAAAAAGATTTTTAAAATTTAATCAGTTGAATTTTGTTTTCTAACAGATTTGGTGGCAGTGAAAGTATCCAAAGAAAATTTCTGATGACTCTGTGAACAAGAAGAAGCATAGGTTCTGTTTCTGAGGGCCAAAAGTGAGTTTCTCTCAGTTCTGAGCTCTACTTTTTTGTAGCTAGCTCCTGATCTAATTGGCTATTGTGTCCTGGACTCAGCAGGTCAATTTGAACTAACAGACAATTCCATCTAGTCCTTGGTTTTTTATAGTTCCTCATTTAATTGTAATCCCTAGCCTTTTGTTCAGCCCTCAGATTTCACATTGGAAAGTTCTGATGGTTCAGTTCATAGTTCTCCATTTCACTGAAACCAGTTTCACCGTCCTCATTTGTTGAAGTCTGCTAGTTCAGTCTTTTCCCTAGTTCCCAGTTACACACTAGGAATTGCTGATGGTACACAAGGCCTTCCCTTGGCCAGTTTGCAGTAACATCTCTTTGATTACTTCTGGTGTGTTAATGTGGGCCCTTATTGGGACAGACTCCTTTCCCACTTCCTTTGCTTTAGCTTCTTTTTAAAGGATACAGATAATAGTATCTGATGCATATTTTCTGAGTCATTTTATAGATGCCCAAACCACGAGCAAATGGAAAAAACTAACTACTAGATGATCATAAGCATATAGCTCCCAGATCTACTGGAGCCTAAGGACTGATGATGTTTAACCCTTGTGACACTTCCCTCTCACCTCACCTACAACCAATCAGAGAATTGTGCATGAGCTGATCACAAACTCTGGGGTGTCCCTCCTTCACTTTGCCTTTAAAAATGCTTTACTGAAATACATCTCAGAGTTTGGGTGTTTTGAGCACTAGCCTCCCTGGACTCTGCTGCCCTGCAATAAACACTGTGCTTTCCTTCACCACAGCCCAATTTCAGCAAGTTGGTTTTACTACACATGGGGGAATTGACCCAAGTTTGGTTTGGTAACATTAATGTACACATGAAGTGAATACTATTACTAATGAGAATCTCAGGAGCCAAAAGCTGGAAAATTGATGGGTACATGGATCAAGAGCTTAAAAAAACTTACCATCTCACTCTAAAATTCCTATGTTAAGTTGGTCACAGAACATGTTAGAGTGACACTAAGTCATCTGCTAACCTCCAGAAAATTACCATGCAATAAACTATACTGTAAAATACCACCCAATCCCCGATCAAGAGGCACAATTCTCTTAAGCATTAATTTGGCTCTGAGAGACCCAAGGCTTTGCTTAAAAAAAAAAAAAAAAGGAATTCTTAAGTTTCAAGGAATCAAGTACAACAAGTTCTGGCACACTTACTCATTTTGTGCTTAAGAACTATGGTCCCAGAAGTTGTAGATATCTATGAAAATGTAAAAATGTTACTAAAATCTGTGTCCTGAGAACTTGACTTGGTAACTGTCAGGTTGGAACTCCAAAATATAAATAGACAGAGGTGTGGGTTGCTTCCCACTTGCAGCTAGATTTGGGTGGAAAGAATGTGGGTTAAACTACATTTGAGGCTAAGATCTTAACAAACTGCTCCCAGCCCTCAGGTGAATTACAACCTAGAATTACAATGGTCATTATGAGGAACATTCCAATTAGACAAGATCATTTAAAAAGTATATTTAAAAGCAAGGGTTCCCAAATCAAACTGAACTGGATATATATTTTAATTGTCAAGCAGAAGTCTTGAAAGGCCTCAAAATTCCAAAACAGCATCCCTGAAAGATTTACTGCAAAAAGCAAAAAGGTAATAACAATTTTAAATTATAAAAGGTAATTAAAATGAAAGACTCTAAGACTGATGTAACTCTTACTGTTCCCTCCATCCTCCTTTATTTGAATACTCATTCTTTTATTATGTTCTGCTTGAAACATTACTGGTTCCTTAATGTTTTATTTTTCCAGAGTTAAAGAAATCTTTTTCCTTCAGCTATCTGTGACTTACAGCAATTAGGTAAAGTATACCTTTGGAAACAAAGATGGAACATTTACTTTATATATGATTCCTCCAGAATTCAGAAAGTCTTGTGTATTCTCTTTGTAGCAATATAATTATTTATCTGCAGAAGTTCAATAAGAATCTGTTCTCCTTATGACAAGACACAATTGGAAACATTGGCTAAATAACCAAGGCTTTGTATAGAATATCATACTTGAGAGAGATGTACATAGACTCAGATACAAGACAGCTTTAAGGAACTGTTCGGAAAAACTGGCCTGGAACTGCTTACATGGTTCTTGGCACCATTACCAGGTGAGTAAGGAAGGTGACTTCCTGGCTGGCTCAGGAATTTAAGGATAGTTTTGGGGGACCTTGAGAAAAGAAGAATTTACCCTAACTATAGGTACTGAAAGTAAAATTTGATGGTTAGTCCTTGGCTTGTTTTCCAGGCCTCCGTTTATTTTTAAAGTTTGATCTGAGATTTTTAGAAAAATTCTAAGCAAATTTTTATGAAATTTCTATGAAAAACCAACACAGTACTTTTTTAAAGAAAGCTTATATCATTAATCACTATCCCTGCTCTAAATAATCAGGCCATTATTAACAAAAAGCAAACTACTTTTACTATAATTATCTTTATTTCTAAAAAGTGGGGGTAACTGTAAACCGAAAAAATTATGTTTGATCCTTTGTATATATGGATTCTAATTCTGCTAATTGTCTGAGGTTTTGTTGTATACCTATAAACTGGACTAGACTCTGAATTCCTCCAGTTTCATTAAATATCTGGCTGCAACTCTTCAAATTAACATTTCTAATTTTCCCCCACTTTTAAGAACATAGATTGCCCGTGAATTTTTTTTTTTTTTTTTTGTAAGGGACTGTTAAGTAGTTAGAATGGAAAAGGAGTTCGGAATGGCGGTGGCTAAAAGACAAAGAAGGGAAAAGCCCAGGAAAATAGAACAAAGGAAGGTCTGAGGACTGGAGTGAGAGCATCAGGTAAACAAACAGCCCTCCTGGCTAGCCCAGTTTACATAGGGTAGGCTCAGGGGGAGGAGAGAAACATAAAAAGAGGAGCCAAAATTGAACCTCAACACTTCTCTTTGTGTCTTTTGGGTCAGCCTGCCCTCATGCCTCCAGGATGTATTTTCCTTTGCTTGCTAAATAAAACTGAGCTGTAACACTGATCCATCCATAGCTTCAAATTTTTGCTGCAGTGAGACAGAACCAAGGAAATTACAAACTCCCCAAAAATCTATGGTGCCATTTCTTGGACTTTACCTGACTGAAAGAACCTTGGCTTGGCCCCCATAATGCAGAGGCCAAGCACAGCAGAAGCCCAACTCGGTGAAAGCTCCCATGGTGGAAGTTGAAAGCAAAGAAAACCCAGCACAGTGGAAGTGAAAAGAAGCCCAACATGCTGGAAAGCAGAACAGCAAAAACAAACTCAGAGAAAGCTCACACGGCTCAATCTCAGATTCCAGAAGACCTCCAGTTGGGATAGGAAATCCTTGCTCCTATGACTGGAAGAACCTATGGCTAACAAAATCTTAATTCCTTTACAATCTCTCAATTCTTGTTTCCTCAAACCCCCTGTGAACAGGCAAGTGGCAGTGGGTTCAACTGAGGGACTTGGCAGGGACTACTTAGTAGCTGTTGCCCAAGTGGTTTGAGGGCTCTTCTGTGCTTAATCATCTTTGTGCCAAGAATTAGGCCAATGAAACCTGAGAGAACAGGTCAGGTATTTAGCAGATTTTCCAGCAGGTTTTGAAGGGGATTTCTCAGCATATTTTTCCCACTGCTTTTTCCTCTCAGTCTTCAGCTCTTCTCTCCATCTATTCCACTGTTTACAAAGTATTCAGCAGGCCATCATCATTCCAGTTCTGAAAGTTGTATTTGAAACCATTTACCTAAGATTGGTACTCAAACCCACGAGGAAAGGATTCTGTGCTATGCTTAGTCACTCAATTGTATCCGACTGGGATTTGAGCCTGGCCCAAACACACGGTATCAATAACCTCAGATATGCAGATGACACCACCCTTGTGGCAGAAAGTGAAGAGGAAATAAAAAGCCTCTTGATGAAAGTGAAAGAGGAGAGTGAAAAAGTTGGCTAAAAGCTCAATATTCAGAAAATGAAGATCATGGCATCTGGTCCCATCACTTCATGGGAAATAGAAGGGGAAACAGTGGGAACAGTGTCAGACTTTATTTTTGGGGGCTCCAAAATCACTGCAGATGGTGAGTGCAGCCATGAAATGAAAAGACGCTTACTCCTTGGAAGGAAAGTTATGACCAACCTAGATAGCATATTCAAAAGCAGAGACATTACTTTGCCAACAAAGGTCCATCTAGTCAAGGCTCTGGTTTTTCCAGTGGTCATGTATGGATGTGAGAATTGAACTGTGAAGAAAGCTAAGCACCGAAGAATTGATGCTTTTAAACTGTGGTGTTGGAGAAGACTCTTGCGAGTCCCTTGGACTGCAAGGAGATCCAACCAGTCCATTCTAAAGGAGATCAGTCCCGGGTGTTCATTGGAAGGACTGATGCTGAAACTGAAACTCCAATACTTTGGCCACCTCATGCAAAGAGTTGACTCATTGGAAAAGACTCTGATGCTGGGAAGGAATTGGGGGCAGGAGGAGAAGGGGATGACAGAGGATGAGATGGCTGGATGGGATCACTGACTCAATGGACATGAGTTTGAGTAAACGCAGGGAATTGATGATGGACAGGGAGGCCTGGTGTGTTGTGATTCATGGGGTCGCAAAGAGTCGAACACGACTGAGTGACTGAACTGAACTGAACTGAAAAAACACGTTGCCTGGTTTTAGGACATAATGAAGCTCAGGCTCCTGATGTCTCATTGCAAAAAAATTCAGTGAGAACACAGCAATAGGTAAAAGGTGGATTTGTTTGGATTCAGAGAGAGGCACACTCCAAGGGTGTGGGCCATCACAGAGGGGAGTTTGGTAGTCATGGAATGTGGTGTGCTTAGTTTATGGGGAGCGGGTGATTTCATATGCTAATGAGTGGGAGGACCATTCCAACAATTGGAAACCACCCATTCCTCAGTCTTTGATGGTGACTTGGAATTGTCCTGGCACCTCTGGGCATATCATTTATCTTGCAGATTGAGGATCAAGGTTTAGTTGAATTTGAGTTGTCATCTTTAGTTCAGTTCAGTTGCTCAGTTATGTCCTACTGTTTGTGACAACATGGACTGCAACACAACAGGTGTCCCTGTCAATCACCAATTCCTGGAGCTTACTCAAATTCATGTCAATAGAGTTGGTGATGTTATCCAACCATCTCATCCTCTGTCATCCCCTTCTCTTCATGCATTCAATCTTTCCCAGTATCAGGGTCTTTTCCAATGAGTCAGTTCTTTGCATCAGGTGGCCAAAGTACTGGAGTTTCAGCTTCAGCATCAGTCTTTCCAATGAATATTCAGAACTGAATATTCCTTTTGGATGGACCATTCTTTTAGGATGGACTGGTTGGATCTCCTTGCAGTCCAAGGGACTCTCAAGAGTCTTCTCCAACATCACAGTCCAAAAGAATCCATTCTTCGGGGTCAGCTTTCTTTATAGTGACTACTGGAAACACCATACATGACTACTGGAAAAACCATAGCTTGGACTATATGAACTTTTGTTGGCAAAGTAATGTCTCTGCTTTCTAATATGGGACTGGATTCCATTATCTTAATTTTCTGGATGTTGAGTTTTAAGCCAACATTTACACTCTCCTCTTTCACATTCATCAAGAGGCTTTTTAGTTCCTCTTTACTTTCTGCCATAAGGGTGGTGTCATCTGCATATCTGAGGTTATTGATATTTCTCCAGCAATCTTGACTCCAGCTTGTGCTTCTTCCAGCCCAGTGTTTCTCATGATGTACTCTGCATAGAAATTAAATAAGCGGGGTGACAATATACAGGCTTGACATACTCCTTTCCCAATTTGGAATCAGTCTGTTTTTCCATGTCCAGTCCTCTGTTGCTTCTGTCCTGCATACAGATTTCTCAGGAGGCAGGTCAGGTAGTCTGGTATTCCCATTCTTGAAGAATTTTCCACAGTTTTTTGTGACCCACACAAAGGCTTTAGTATAGTCAATAAAGCAGAAATAGATGTTTTTCCTGAATTCTTTTGCTTCTCGATGATCTAACAGATGTTGGTAATTTGACCTCTGGTTCCTCTGCCTTTTCTAAATCCAGCTTGTCACTCTGGAAGTTCATGATTCACATACTGTTGAAGTCTGGCTTGGAGAATTTTGAGCATTACTTTGCTAGTATGTGAGATGAATGCAAATTTGCAGTAGTGTGAATATTCTTTGGCATTGCCTTTCTTTGCGATTGGAATGAAAACTGACCTTTTCCAGTCCTGTGGTCACTGCTGAGTTTTGCAAATTTGCTGGCATGTTGAGTGCAGCACTTTCACAGCATCATTTTTAGGATTTGAATAGCTCAACTGGAATTTCATCACCTCCACTAGCTTTGTTCGTAGTGATGATTTCTAAGGTCCTCTTAACTTCACATTCCAGGATGTCTGGCTCTAGGTGAGTGATCACACCATTGTGGTTATTTGGGTCATGAAAATCTTTTTTGTACAGTTCTTCTGTGTATTCTTGCCACCTCTTCTTAATATCTTCTACTTCTATGAGGTCCATAACTTTTCTGTCCTTTATTGTGCCCATTTTTGCATGAAATGTTCCCTTGGTATCTCTAATCTTCTTGAAGAGATTTCTAGTCTTTCCCAGTGTTCAATGACTTGGCATCTTGGACCCACTTGATTTTGATTTGTTTATGTTATGCCCTTGGGCTATGTCTTTCTTTCAGAAGTTGTGCCCTGCCCCCTTCCCTCCTGTTTCATGCTCTTTTCCTGAGCCCACTCCAGGCCTACAACGTGGCCTCTACAATCTTCTGGAGGGACAACCAGAAAACAGCTGGCCTTTGGGAGAGAAGTGCTGTGTAATATCCAATCCCTCTAGATATTCAGGCCTTCATCTTCCATGTTTCCTACAACATGTGCAACAACAGTATTTCCCAGTGGACCTGCTAGGGTGGGTGACAGACACACAATGCCTGCTAGAAGTTCATCTGTCGGTGGCATCCGTTTAAGGGCAATTGGGCTTCCAGGGACAATGTTTGCCACTTTGGGAGTTAGCACTGCAGGCCATTTGGGGCCAAACTCTTACCACCCTTATCCTAAAGTTACAAACATACCCCCTGATCAAATCTCCACTCCACTTTTATGAAACATCTGGTTTGTTGCCTCTTATCAATTTTTTTCTTAAGCCACTTACTAACTCCTACAACCAAGACTCTGCCTCCTCTGTAGGCAACATTACTCCACTCTGCTTATTATCAAAATACTCTAATGCCCTTAACAGAAGAGATAACACATTCCTTTGTAATTACTTCTGTTATTACCTAAATTGGGTCTATGACAATGAAATGTTTATCATTGGAAACACCCTAAACTGCTCTTATGGAGGACTAGGGGAGGAAATCAGTGACTTACATTCCCTTAGAGCAATAAGAGGATAAGGCTTATGGCTATTTTGTCAGGTTCCCAGTCTCAGGGCACAGGCTTGGATTGCTTTACAATCCAAGCCAACAATGAGTTAAGATTACAACCCCTTAATACTACCCAGAACTAGTCATGCTGGAGAGCTTAGGGGCACCCAACTCCAGCTTGGAATCCCAAGAGTTCGACCTTCCTCCACCTACCTAGGGATCTGGTCCTTGGGAGGTTGTCACGCCTCAACCTGCTTGGGAATCTGCCAGTTCAGGGATCCCAGGAGGTCAACATGCCTCGAACTGCCCAGGGACCCAATTCTCAGGATGCTGACCTGCCTCAATCTGCCCAGGGATTCTATCTCTAGGAGGCTGTCATGCCTCAGCCTGCCTGGGGATCTGCACCCTGACCCAGGGATGCCTGGCTCTCAGGTTGCAACAGTACCGGGTAGGATAAGCTGCAGAAAGACTCACCCCTAAGGAAGTCCACCCATGGAAATAGAAGGAAGCCCATTAGCTGTGGGACTATGTCCAGTCTCAGCAATAACTCAGGAGTTCATTGGGAACCCCATTGCCTTTCTGGAAAAAGGCCCTCCAAAAGTTTGCCAATCTGGACTTAGGCTCTTACGAGGGAAAGGTGATTTTAAAGGACAAATTCCTAAATTCCTGTCCCAGTGTGCATCAGACATAAGGATAAAGTTACAACAGCTACAGCATCTCCTGCTTCCTCTTTAGATGAGATGGTCCAGACAGCCACCACTACCTTTTATAACAGAGAACAGGAGAGGGAAGACAAGGAAGAACAAGACAGGGAAGGGAGAAAAAGAAAGAGCCAAGGCATGCCTAGATGATGGCTGCCTCCAGGGAAGCCCTATGGCAAACCCTGAGTCCTTAAAACACAAGGAATGAGGCAAATGCCTAATCTGTAGACAGGTGGGACATTGGGACAAAGAGTGTCAAAACTGACAAGTTTCCTAAAATGCCATCAGTTGGAACATTGGGTGGCACTCTGCCCTGGGGACCCAAAAGGCTCAAGGTCAAATGTCAAGCCTTCCCTCACTATCGTTCAACAGGACTGAAGTGGACTGCTCCAGCCAGTTAACCTGTCACAGATAACCATCATGGGGCTGTAGCCAAGGGTGCAACTGGATGTAGCAGGTAGGTCTGAGAATTTTTTGGTAGATACAGGGACTACCTTCTGTTCTGACCTCCGACTCCAGAGCTTTCTCCTCCCAAACCTGTACAATTGTGGGTGCTACAGGAAAAACAATTACAAAAAGATTCACCTGAGCACTTCTTTGTTGCTGGGATGGACAAACATTTCCCCACCAATTTCTGGTGGTCCCTGAGTGTCCTACTCCTTTATTGGGAAGAGATCTTTCCCTTCCTTTAAAATCTTGCAGCTATTGCAGTCCTGTTAGAACATGCTTTAAAACTCTCTGTTGGGGGCAAACTAACTATTTTTACCAGCCAACAGGTGAAACAATTCTTGAATAGGAGAAGCAATTTATGGATGTCTGATCAAAGAATCCTCAGATATCGTAGTGATGATGGAAAAAACAGTCCTGACTATATCCCCTTGTGAGGTTCTTAACCCAGCCACCCTCCTGCCTACCTCCGAGGGCTCTCTCCCCTTTCACTCTTGACCTAGAAACCTTGGACCACTGGACAAAACCCCAAGAGGGATTGTCAGAAGATCCTCTGACCAATCCTGAGGAAATCTGGTACACTGATGGAAGTAGCTTTGTCTTGGATGGAAAAAGAAGAGCCGGATATGCAGTAGTCTCCAGTTTGAGACCATAGAGGCTAAGCCTCTGCCACCAGGTACTTCAGCCCAATTAGCTGAGCTCATAGCCCTGACTTGAGCTTTAGAGCTGGGAAAAGGAAGAAACATAGCCACTCACACTAACTCCAAGTATGTCTTTCTGGTGCTACATGCACATGCTGCTATTTGGAAAGAAAGAGGCCACTTGACCACCTGAGGGTCCCCAATCAAATATGGTGATCAAATCCCTAGGCTCTTGGAGGCAGTCCATCTGCCCACTGAGGTTTCAATCTCCCATTGTAAAGGACACCAAAAAGGGAGCACAGAAGTGGCATGAGTGAAGCAAGCAGCCGATCAGGCAGCTAAAAGAGCAGCATTACAGAACAATGACCTAATAGGGCTGCCACCTAAGTTTCACAGACTAATTTGCCAGAAACTCCTTCATATACTGAAGGTGCGACTCTTAAAGCTAAGAGTGAGGGTTTTCAAGAAAATCATATGGGGTGGTTCCACAAGGAGGGATTCCTTCTTCTTCCTGGGACCCTCCAATGGAAGTTGGTTAACTCTTTACATGCCACCATTCATTTAGGGGAAAAGGCCTTCCAGAGATTACTAGAAAATTCCTTAAGAAGAACAGGCCTCCAAATGACTCTAAAGCAAGTGTCCCACTTGCCAATTAAAAAATCCATAAGGAGCTCAAAGACCCCAGCTGGTCCAGCCAGTTCAATGACATGGGATCTACCTGGGAGAGGAATGGCAGATGGATCTCATCCAGATGCCAGTTTCTCAAGGGTATAAATACCTATTAGTCATGATAGATACATTCATAGGATGGATTGAAGGTTGTCCCATCTGGACTGAGAAGGCTGAGGAGGTGGTAAAATACTGCTCCATGAAATCGTTCTTAGATTTGGTCTGCTCAGGTCATTACAAAGTGACAATGGGACATCATTTACTTCTAAGGCCACCCAAGGGGTCTCTAAAGCATTGGGCAATCCTTATTATCTCCATTGTGCCTGGAGGCCTCAGTCTTCAGGAAAGGTAGAAAGAGCCAATCAATTCTTAAAATCAGAGATAAAAAAAAGATAATGCAGGTGACCTCCCTGGGATGGAAGGAGCCTTTACTAATAGCTCTCCTCCACACCTATATTGCCCATATAAGGAACAGTTTTGTCTTAGTCCTTATGAGATGGTATATGGGAGACCTTTTGTTTATGTAAATGACCTCTTCCTAGACCCAGAGGCTCAGACCCTCCTGTCTTATACCATGGCAAATGGGCAATTCCAACAGGACATATGCTTGTGTGGTGTCAACCAGGACCCAAAAAATTCTAAAGAGCTGCCACTATAAGCTACGGGGACTCAAGTCATAATTAACATCTGGAAAGATGCATCCCCAAAGGGTCAACTCCATCCTACATGGAAGGGCCCCTGCCCTGTAATATTTTCTACCCCCACAGCAGTCAAAGTACCAGGACATGACTCCTGGATTCATGACTCATGAGTCAAGCCATGGAAGAAAACAGAAGAGGACAGTCAATATACCTGTGAGGCCCTGGGAAATCTCAGATACCTATTCATGACTACAAATGAGTGCCATTCTAATGAACACCTCCAAAACTAAGTTTCTAGGGATAAGATTTCTCAGGACATCTCTGAAGAGCCAGTGCAGCTTGGCAGGGGTTTCACTTCAAAACAGACAGGTGACAGATCTCCTGATCCCTGAACAAGGAGGGACTTGAGCCACTTTGAATGAGTCATATTTTTTCTGGGTAAATACCTCCAGCCAGGTTAAAGAAAGTCTCACAGTCCTCAAGAAAAACATTCAGATCCTACAGGATCTTAAAGAATGAGCTAGAGAGTTCTTGGGGTGGCCAAAATCTCTCTTTGGGGGATCCTTCTCCTGGCTATGGTGAATTTGGAGCGGGCTAATGCCCCTACTAATCCCTGTTATCACCATATTGATGCTGCTTATGATTTATCTATGTATTATCAATTGTCTAACCCGTTTTGTCTCTGCCCAGGTCAACAAGCTACAACATGCAGTGCCAGTTCAACAAGGATATATAAAACTACAGCCAACCATGGGAAATATCACTTACCCTTAGATGTACACAGCTATAAGAATTCATAGGCTAGAGACTAGCAAGAAGGGGAGGCCCAATGGCCCTCGCCATCCCAGTTCAGCAGGAAGTAGCCAGAGAACTTGACACCCCTATTCCCAAAGATTTGGCCCTTCCATCTCTTGAAGGAGGAATATTTGGTAGTTAGAATAGGAAAAAGGAGTCCAAAATGGTGGTGGCTAAAAGACAAAGAAGAGAAAAGCCCAGGAAAATAGAACAAAGGAAGATCTGAGGACTGGAGTGAGAACCTCAGGTAAAACAAACAGCCATCCTGGCTAGCCCAATTTACATAGGGCAGACTCAGGGGAGGAGAAAAAACATATAAAAAGAGGAGCCAAAATTGAGCCATGGTGCTTCTCTTCTCTTCGCATCTTTTGGGTCGGCCCGCCCTCATGCCTTGCAAGTGTATTTTCCTTTGCCTGTCAAATAAAACTGAGTTGTAACATCGATCCATTCATTGCTTCAAATTTTTGCTGCAGCGAGACAGAAGCGAGGAAATTACAAACTCCCCTGACAGCACTAAAACAAGTCCTCCTTACTAACTAGATGGGAGCCAAAGATCAGAGACTTTAATCCTTGGCTCCACATCTCCTACTTAAAAAGGGCTCCTTTAGACTCTAGGAACTGTATATCAGCTGGAAACCTGAAAATCAGATTGACATGGAAGACAAGAAACTGATATCAAGGCAGACTGCTTCCTCTTACAATGCCAGGTCAATATTTCTTTTTTTTTTTTTCATTTTTCTTTCCCTCTTCAATAGTCCTTTTATTAATTCTTATACCACAAAAGTCTTTATAACTCTTTTGTACACCTTTTGCTTTGAGCTGGCCTGAAAAGACAATATCTCAGGCCATTACAAAGGGGGATAATCCAATCTCCAAACAACTGCTAGACCTGACACAACATTGGTAGTTTTGCCCATCAATTTCTCCCTGATTTCCTATGCCTCACTTACTCTGGAGCAAACTCAGCTCCTTCTTCAATGTGTCAGACCAGGGCGTCCATTTCCCTCTCTGGTTAACAACCCCAAACTCAGGAAACCCTTTGTTCAGACTCTGCACAAAGAAAAGAAAAGGACACAATGAAAGAGTAACCAGAAACAAAACCACCTGTGTGCTCTACAGACTCTTAAAATTTTACTAGTCTCCATGGCTGTCACATTTCTAATTCTGGGCCACAAACTCAAATAGGAATTACCAAGAAGCATTCATGATTCAAAACTAGCTTTCTTTAACTAAGGAGGTAAAAGGTCTCTACTCTGAAAACTATAAGACACTGATAGAAGAATTTGAAAATGACACAAATAAAAATAGAAAAAGACAGACCATGCACAGGGACTGGAAGAATTCATATTGTTAAAATGTCCACACTACACAAAACCATCTACAGATTCAATGAAATCCCTACCAAAATAACAATGGCACTTTTCAAAGAACTGAAATAAATCATCCTAAAATTTGTATAGAAACAGAAAAAACTGTGAACAGTCAAGGCCATCTTAATAAAGAAGAGCAAAGCCAGAGCAAAGTCATGCTCACTGATTTCAAACTATAGCAAAAAGCTATAGTAATCAAAACAGTATGGTAGTGGCACAGAAACCGATATATAGTTCAATAAAGCATATTAGAAAACCCAGAAATAAAACCATTCTTATATGGTCGATTAATTTATGACAAAAGAGCTAAGAATATACAGTGGGAAAAAGTCTTGTCAATGAGTGTTGCAAAACCAGACAGCTAGATTAGAGAAAATGAAAATGGACCATTTTCTTACACAATTTAAAAAAATAAATGCAAAATGTATTAAAGGCTTAAATGTAAGACCTGAAACCATTAAACTCCCAGAAGAAATATAGGCACTGGTCTTGGCAGCATTTTTTACAACTGTGTCCTCAGGTAAGGGCAATAAAGGTAAAAATAAATATATGGAACTATACTCTGCTAAATGTAGCTTTTTCATAGTGAAGGAAATCATAAAAAAATTCAAAAGGCAGCCTAATGAATATATGAGGTTAATAACTAAAATATATCAAGAATTCAAACCACTTGATATCTTTAAAAAATCCAAAAAATCCAATCAGGGTAGAAGCTCTGAATAGACTTTTTTTTTTTTTTTTTGCAAGGAAGACATACAGATAGCCAACAGACACATTAAAAGATGCTAAATATAACTAATAATCAGAGAAATGCAAATCAAAATCACAATGAGATATTACCTCATGCTTGTCAGAATAGCAATTATAAAAGAAAGAAAGACAGGAAGAAAGAAAGGAAGGAATGAAGAAAGTGTTGGCACAAAAAGATGATTACAGAACCCTTACATAATGGTGGGGATGTAAATCAGTGAAGCCATTATGGAAAACAGTATGAAGTTTACTCAAAAAATTAAAAGTTAGAACTACAAGACAATCCAGACATATCACTTTTAGGTATTTAGGAAGAAAGCAAAAACACTAATTTGAAAACAAATATGCATCTCTATGTTTATTACTATTATTTACAATAACCAAGGTATGGATGCAGGTGAGTGGATAAAGAAGAAATGGTGTGTGTATATATATATATAATAGAGGATGTGTTATATATATATATAATTGAATATTACTCAGAAACAGAAAAAAAATGAAATCTTGCCATTTGCAACAGAGTGGATATACCTAGAAGTTATTATGTTAAGTGAAATAAGCCATACAGAGAAAGGCAAAGACCAGAATATTTCATGTATATGTGAAACAGAAAAAAACAAACAAATGAGCAAACAAAACAGAATAGAAACACCTCATAGATACAAAGAGCATTCTGGCAGTTGTCAAGGAGGAAGAGAGAGAGAGATTGGGCAAAATAGGTGAAGAGAATTAAAAGGTAAGACATTCCAGTTATAAAATAGATAAATCATGGGGATTTAATGTACAGTATAAGGGATATAATCAATAATACATTATATGACAGATGTTACTAGACTTATCATGTTGATCAGTTTGTAACATAAATTTTGAATCACTATGTTGTAAACCTGTACCTAATATGATATTGTACATCAACTATATTTCAAAAAAATAAAAACTTTCTTTGAGAGATTACTGCTCCCCTTGTTAGAAGTAAGTGCAAATGAGGCTATGATCAGGAACTTCTATTTAACCCTTGAAGATACAACAGAATCTGCTGCTAAAGCTGTAGCTGCCTAACAAAAATCCCTACAGTCTCTTGCCAAAGCTGTTCTTGATAATAAGATAGCTCTTAATTATCATTTAATTGAGCAAGGAAGTGTCTGTGCTATGACCAACACTACTTGCTGTTCCTGATTAACACTTCTAATGAAGTTGAAACTCAGCTACATAAGATGACTGAATAAGCCACTTGGCTTTAAAAAGTGACTTCTTCAAAACAATCTATTTTGACTTATTTGGTTTTAATTGGTCTGGGTCTTGGGGACAATGGCTTGAAGTGCACTCCAGGCATTGAAAATTATCCTCTTTATAATAATTGTAATCGTCTCCCTGGTGCACTGTATTTTCTCAAAAGCTTTAAATTCATGTCTGTAGCCACTAACCACCGAGCAAATGATCTCCCTAAGACTTGAATGTCAGGAAAGCAACAAAGAGAATGGCTGACTTTAAAAATGTAAACCTAAAGGTTTTTGAATGTCACAGAAATTTGGCAAAAATGCTATGACCTGTGATACCACACAAAGGATCAGAAGAAACTTCAAGAATTTTACAGTTGTAGAAGGAAGTGGTGCTAATGTCTTATTTTTTTTTTCTTTTTACATTTAAATTTACTTATTTTTAACTGGAGGATAATTGATTTACAATGTTGTATTGGTTTCTTCTATAAAACAGTGTGAATCCGTCATATATATATATATATATATATATATATATATATATATATATATAGTGTGTGTGTGTGTGTGTGTGTGTGTATATATATATATATTCATTCCCTCTTGGGTCTCCCTCCCACCCCACCCCCATTCCATTTCTCTAGGTCATCATAAAGTCTGGGCTCCCTGTGTTATATAGCAGCTTCCTACTAGCTATCCTAAATGTCCATTTAATGATGAATGGATAAATAAGTTGTGGTACATATATACAATGGCAATTACTGAGTCATAAAAAGGAATGAATATGAGTCAGTTGAATTGAGGTGGATGAACCTAGAGCCTGTTATGCAAGTGAAGTAAAACAGAAAGAAAACATAAATATTGTATATTGATGCATATATTGAAGAAGAAAATGTCAACACACTCTGGCATTCTTACCTGGGAAATCCCAAGAATGGAAGATGCTAGTAGGCTACAGTGCATGGGGGTACAATTGGACACAACTTGGTGACTAGAAAACAACAACAAACAATATATGGAATCTAGAAAAATGGTATGGGTGAACCTATCTTCAGGGCAGGATTAGAGACACAGACTTGTGTCTGTCAAGAATGGACTTGTGGACATGACTGGGGAAGGAGAGGGTGAAACAAATTGAGAGAGTAGCATTGATGTATATACATTGCCACCTCTATTGCCTTGGATTTTGATAACATCTCACACCTAAGCTGAGAGTCTGATTAAGGGGGAAACCTTTAAAAAAAGAGACAACAGACTCAAAACAGAATCACTTTTGTGTTATGCCTATGTCACCAAGTGACGTCGTTCATTCATGTCCAACTCATTGCGACCCCCATGGAGTGTAGCCTACCAGGCTCCACAGTCCATGGACTTTTCCAGGCAAGAGTACTGGAGTGGGTTGCCATTTTCTTCTCTAGGGGATTTTCCTGACCTAGGGATCAAACCTGGGTCTCCTGCATTGCAGGGAGATGCTTTACCATCTGAGCCACAAGGGATTACCAAATTCAGACTTAAATTGAAGAAAGTGGGGAAAACCACAAGACCATTCAGGTATGACCTAAATCAAATCACTTATGATTATACAATGAAAGTGAGAAATAGATTTAAGGGACTAGATCTGATAAGATTGCCTGATGAACTATAGACAGAGGTTCATGACATTGGACAGAAGACAAGGATCAAATCCATCCCCAAGAAAAAGAAATGCCAAAAAGCAAAGTGGCTGTCTGAGGAGGCCTTACAAATAGCTGTGAAAATAAGAGAAGAGAAAAGCAAAGGAGAAAAGGAAAGATATAACCATTTGAAAGCAGACTTCCAAAGAATAGCAAGGAGAAAAGAAACCATTCCTCAGTGATCAGTACAAAGAAATAGAGGAAAACAATAGAATGGGAAAGACTAGAGATCTCTTCAAGAAAATTAGAGATACCAAGGGAAAATTTCATGCAAAGATGGTCTCAATAAACGACAGAAATGGTATGGACCTAACAGAAGCAGAAGATATTAAGAAGAGGTGGCAAGAATACACAAAAGAACTGTACAAAAAAGATGTTCATGACCCAGATAATCACGATGGTATGATCACTCACCTAGAGCCAGACATCCTGGATTGTGAAGTCAAGTGGGCCTAAGGAAGCATCACTACAGACAAAGCTAGTGGAAGTGATGAAATTCCAGTTGAGCTAATTCAAATCCTGAAAGATGATGCTGTGAAAGTGCTGCACTCAATATGCCAACAAATTTGGAAAACTCAGCAGTGGCCATGGGACTGGAAAAGGTCAGTTTTCATCACAATCCCAAAGAAAGGCAATGCCAAAGAATGCTCAAACTACTGCACAATTGCACTCATCTCACACATTAGTAAAGTAATGCTCAAAATTCTCCAAGCCAGGCGTCAGCAGTATGTGAACCATGAACTTCCAGATGTTCAAGCTGGTTTTAGAAAAGGCAGAGGAACCAGAGATCAAATTGCCAACATCTGCTGGATCATCAAAAAAGCAAGAGATTTCCAGAAAAATATCTATTTCTTCTTTATTATGCCAAAGCCTTTGACTGTGCAGATCACAATAAATTGTGGAAAATTCTTCAGGTGATGGGAATGCCAAACCACCTGACCTGCTTCTTGAGAAACCTGTATGCAGGTCAGGAAGCAACAGTTAGAACTGGACATGGAACAACAGACTGGTTCCAAATAGGGAAAGGAGTACGTCAAGGCTGTATATTTTCACCCTGCTTATTTAACTTATATGCAGAATACATCATGAGAAACACTGGGCTGGATGAAGCACAAGCTGGAATCAAGATTGCTGGGAGAAATATCAATTACTTCAAACATGCAGATGACACTACCCTTATGGCAGAAAGTGAAGAAGAACTAAAGAACCTCTTGATAAAATTGAAAGAGGAGAGTGAAAACGTTGGCTTAAAGCTCAACAGTCAGAAAACTAAGATCATGGGATCTGGTCCCATCACTTCTTGGCAAATAGATGGAGAAACAGTGGAAACAGTGAGACTTTATTTTGGGGGGCTCCAAAATCACTGCAGATGGTGATTGCAGCCATGAAATGAAAAGATGCTTACTCCTTGGAAGGAAAGTTATGACCAACCTAGATAGCATATTAAAAGGCGGAAATGTTACTTTACTAACAAAGGTCCATCTAGTCAAGACTGTGGTTTTTCCAGTGGTCATGTATGGATGTGAGAGTTGGACTGTAAAGAAAGCTGAGCACTGAAGAATGATGCTTTTGAACTGTGGTGTTGGAGAAGACTCTTGAGAGTCCCTTGGACTGCTAGGAGATCCAACCCGTCCATCCTAAAGGAAATCAGTCCTGGGTATTTATTGGAAGGACAGATGTTGAAGCTGAAACTCCAATTCTTTGGTCACCTCATGCGAAGAGCTGAGTCATTTGTAAAGACCCCGATGCTGGGAAAGATTGAGGGCTGGAGGAAAAGGGGATGACAGAATGAGATGGTTGGATGGTATCACCGACTCAATGGACATGAATTTGGGTAAACTCTGGGAGTTGGTGATGGACTGGGAGGCTTGGCATGCTGCAGTCCATGGGGTTGCAAAGAGTCGGACACGACTGAGTGACTGAACTGAACCATGTCACCAAATCGAGACTTTATACCTAGCTTAATTCTTGTTTTAACCTCTTCCAGGAGAGGAGTCTTAAATCAATCAATCTAAAATTACCTGGTCAACATCAGACTGACAGTCTGACTGATAGACCCCAGGCTTTCCTAAACAAAGGTGACCATGTCACAAACAGTCCATTCTTTGTTATTAACTCCCTCATTCCACTCTGTCTGCCTTTAAAGGTCTTGCATTTTGCACAGCTCATCCAAGCACCTTTCAATTTGCTAGATGGGATTGCACCTCATCCATGAGCCATTGAATAAAGCCTATAAAATCCATTGAAAAAATCCTCTTGTTCATTGCTGGTATATATAAAAGCAATTGGTTTTGTATGTTAACCTTATATTCTACATTGTTGCTGCAATCATTTATCAATTCCAAGAGTTTTTGTTTATTTTTATCTTCCAGTAGTTATGTATGGGTGTGAGAGTTGGACTGTGAAGAAAGCTGAGCGCTGAAGCATTGATGCTTTTGAACTGTGGTGTTGGAGAAGACTCTTGAGAGTCCCTTGGACTGCAAGGAGATCCAACCAGTCCATTCTAAAGGAGATTAGTCCTGGGTGTTCTTTGGAAGGACTGATGCTGATGTTGAAACTCCAGTACTTCGTCCACCTCATGCGAAGAGTTGACTTATTGGAAAAGATCCTGATGCTGGGAGGGATTGGGGGAAGGAGGAAAAGGGGATGACAGAGGATGAGATGGCTGGATGGCCTCACTGACTCAATGGACGTGAGTTTGAGTAAACTCTGGGAATCAGTGATGGACAGGGAAGCCTGGCATGCTGCAATTTATGGGATCGCAAAGAGTCAGACATGACTGAGTGACTGAACTGATCTTTAGCTCATGCTCAACATTTTCCATAGCCTCATGAGCTACTAATTTGTAATATGTTTGTATCACTTCATTCTCTCTTGAGGGCAGAATTTTACCTCATTCATCTTATACCTAGAATACTAAGGATAACACTTTAGGTACATGTTTTTTAAAAAGTTTGAAATAAATGTGTTTGTGACATGGAAATCATGACTTCATTCTAAAATTTTTCTTAATTTCAGCTAATGTATATAATTTTATTTTAAAAAATAGTTGTAAAGCAGCATGCTTTTATTATTCTCATTTACTCAAAGTGCCTTGAACTTAAAATATTTTTAATGGTATTTCTTGAAACATGAAAGATAAAAGCCACTCCTGGTTTCCAGTAAAATACTTCACCCCAATAATGAGTCTCAAAATATCTCAAAATGTATTCTGAAGTTTCATCCAATATATAAAACTGGATCATTTATTTGATTAAAAAATGGCAGAAAAGTATAATTGTTTGCCAAGCAATTTCACAAATTTGGACATATGTAAAAAAATCATTTAGATATCAACAGAACTGATTTCTGTTTAATGACCTTTAAAGTTCGTTATCAAATAAGTTTAATGCCAAAGGGTAAAATTCACTTACTGCATAATCTAAATGTCTGTTAGGTTTAATACAATCAGAGAACTATTGATGCCTTAATATTTGAGCCTAGTTAAGAAATCCTAACCCTAGGATCCAATAGCTATTAACCATTTAAAAATCAAACAAAAAGCAGGATGGTCCTAACTTTCATTAATTTAAATATGAAAGAGAAATTGATTACTAAGGAGACAGTAAAATCATAAGTATAATTAATTGGTAAATAGGTCAAAATGCCATAGAAACCCAGGAAGTAAATGTTTCTACTCACCAGAAATGAGGCCATGAGAGTAACCTAGTAGATGATGAGAAGAAAAGTTGGGGTATTGTCCAAGTTGGACACAATATTATTTACTTGAATTAAATTTGGCACATTAAGTTCTAGGTGCTAGAGTCCAGTCAGGATATTGCAACCACATAGCTTAATATAAAGAATTATTCAACTGTGATAAGAGAATAGCTGTAAGATAACTCTATGTGTATCTATACATGATGGATATTACCTCATTGCTGTTGTTTAGTCACTAAGTCGTGTCCAACTCTCTTGCTACCCCATGGACTGCAGCCCACCAGCCTCCTTTGTCCATGGGATTTCCCAGGCAAGAATACTGGAATGGGTTGCCATTTACTTCCCCAGGGGATCTTCTCAACTCAGGAATCAAGCCTGTGTCTCCTGCAGTGGCAGGCAGGTTCTTTTACCACTGAGTCACGAGAGAATCCTCAGAGAGTGTCTTAGAAAGGACAAATTGTTAAACATCCCTCCGCTGGCTGAAGTTCAGACCTCCTTAAAGGAGGACAGCAGAAAAGCAAGATAGCGGAGTTCACTACTTGCCCCAAGCCAACACACTGGGCCATGGTGACTGGGCCAGGCAGCAACTCTCTAGCATACAGATGGGAAACAGGAGATCAGCAACAACAGGCAGCATGCAGAAGGCCTGAGGGTGCTCCCACAGGTTGGGTACTGCTAGGGGTGAGGCTGCAATGTCATTGAGGGCCCATGTGATCTGTGAGTATGACTGGGCCAGAGCTCCACAAGATGCCCACATGCCCATCATCCTGACGCAAGCAAATTACAGAAAAAGCCCTTCCTCCTGTAAACACCTCCAGTGCTCTCTGACGAGGAAACATAACATTATGCTCATGCCACAGCAAAAATGCTTAAAGGGAGTCCATTTATTATTAAAAGTATATACTGAAGGGTGAATGTAGAGCTAAGAAGAAAGAAATTGACAAGTGGCACGATAACACATAAGTTTTGCCTTGAGCAAGCATAATTTGAAATTTGTAGAATTTGTGATCAGATTAAATAAAAATCAGTATTGCAGAGGACCATCAGGGGAAGACATTCTTATGAGATGGATGGAATACAACAGTGCAAAATATAGACCCAATTTCATATTTGACTATAAAAGTGGAATTAACAAGAGACACTTATCTCTTGTTTATTTGTTGGGGGAGGTGCCATGCCACATGGCTTGCAGGATCTTAGTTCCCTGACCAGGGGTTGAACCTGGGGCCATAGCAGTGAAAGTGCTGAGTGCTAACCATTGAACCACTAAGGAACTCCAAAAGGATGTATCTCTTTAGATAGCAGACTCCAGTCATGGAGATACAAAAAAAAAAAAAACAAGTTATGCATAGTCTCTATTCCTTCCTATCTGCAATTTGCAATAGCCTGATTAAGACTTCTTCAAGCCTGACTCAGTCTCATGGCACACTGCTTCAGCTGCATTTTTTAACTGCTGCCCTTAGATGTTTTCAGTTCCCTATTCCTGGGTCAGATGGATAAAATGCCCACTTGATAGGAAGTTTTTATGGATGATCCATCTTCCCTCAAAGGGGACTTTAAAATGAGTAGGCTGCTCATAATTTCTTAAAAAACAATTCAGGTTCTCAATAGATAACTAAATTAAATATATTCACTTGTTTTTATAACTTTCTTTAGGAGCACTTAGGGTAAATCATAAAGCCCTGCCTATGGGAATTTAATTTGCTGGGAGCATATGAAATATAAATCATTAATTTAAATAAGTAAGATGATTCATGGTATAAATTAGCCACAATACACTTTTTCCAGACATATTGCTTTTGTTCCTTCTTGATGTCTTTTTATTAACCATGATTATTACTTTGTCTCAAAACTAAGAATGTACTGAACAGTCTGGTAAAACATTATTCAATATATTTTCACTTCATGGAATGACTTTTGTCACTGCAATATGTTTAAAGATCTTGTGTGAGACAACCACAGTGAAAGTACAGAGATCAAGTTATCAAGTGAACGGGGTAAGAGGAACTAAGACATTATAAAGATTGTGTGCTCAACAAAATTACAGGTTGACAAAGTCTTGTGTAAAAAAGCTACCTTGAGGATGTGAGGAATAATGAGGGGATCTACTAAACCCACATAAAGAACCAAATATCTCTCAAAATGTCAATGAGTATTAATGAGATCTGATGATGAAGCTGATCAATAGCAATAACTACTGTAGTTTCCTGTAGTCATTCTGAGAAAGGGGAAGATCAATTGCTTATTCAATACACAGTTACAGTGTACCTGTAGCATGAGAGGCAATGTTATAAGAATTGAAGATTTAGCACTAAACAAGTCAGGCTAGGTCTGTGCTCCCATGAGGTTTGTACATTAGTGATGAGAATCAGGTAGGGAAAAAGGGGAAAAGAACGAAGGAAAGGTTATCAGGTAATAATTTGTGGTAAATATTACAGATATTAGTGGTGGCACTGTAAGTGGGGAAAAAAAAAAGGTCAAATTTACAGACAAGATACATTTCAGATAAGACCCAGTAAGACTCACTAACAGAATTAATGAAGGTATGGGGGTAAATAGATGAATAAAATTATACTTAGCTTTTAATTACAGGTGTGTGTCTATATGTGTATCATTATGCAACTCTTGACTGATGATTTGCAGCAATCCTAGAGGACATGAAAATTGGTATGTACTTGGCTGAAGACACAATATAAAAGACAGGTAGTGAATGGAGAGAGTAACTTCTCTCATTCCTAATCCCTTGCTATGTTTTGTTGTTGCTGTTATGCTCATTTGTCTCTGACTCTTTTGCGACCCCATGGACTGTAGCTTGCCAGGCTCCTCGGTCCATGGAGATTTCCCAGGCAAGACTGCTGGAGCAGGATGTGATTTCCTTCTCCAGGGGATCTTCCCAACCCAGGGATAGAAATTTATTCTCCTGTGAGGCTCCTGCATCACAGGCAAATTCTTTACCACTAAGCCACAAGGGAAGCCCATCATTCCTTGCTACCAAGTACCAAAGGACAGAAGGAACCAGATGAAAGATGCTGTGATAGGAAGACGCTGTAGTACCCTTACTAATGTTTCTTGTTTCTCATAGAAATAAGAGCAAAGACATAAAATAAGAGAAAAAGAATGAAGCGCTAGGTATTTGTAGATAGAATGACAGGAGTGGAATGGTTGCCTGAGAGAAAGGGGAAGGACATATTCTACAGAAATGTGATAGGTTTGTTGTAACAGTAGCTTCGTTGCTACTACAGATAGGAAGATCAAGGAATGCTTCTCTGAGAAATGGGTATTTAACCAAAGCACTAAACAAAAAGGTTTCTTCCATGGAAATATCATGAGAAAGATTATTTCAAAAAGAAGGAATAGCAAACAAAACATCTTAATGTAAGAACAAGCTTCTGTTTAAGGCTCTGATGTAAAGCCAGTGCTGTTTGAGCATGAGTGTGATGGAGAGGGTGCTGTAAGATGTGGTAGGAGAGACAAGCAAGAGCCAAGTCTTGTTAAACTATATGAACAAGATGAAAAAACTAGATTTATAATACATGCAATCACCCATTAAGGAGATGATTTCTGGTGTGTGTGATTTTATATGTTTCCTACAAGCTGGAAACAATAAGAGGCAAGAACGACAAGATGGAATCAAGATTCCCAGGAGAAATATCAATAGCCTCAGATATGCAGTTGACACCACCCTTATGGCAGAAAGCAAAGAGGAAATAAAGAGTTTCTTCAAAGTGAAAAAGGAGAGTGATGAAGCAGGCTTAAAACTCCACACTCACAAAACAAAGATCATGACATCAGGTCCCACTACTTCATGGCAAATAGATGGGAAAACAATGGAAACAGTGACAGACTTTATTTTCTTGGGCTCCTTAAATTACTGTAGATAGTAACTGCAGCCATGCAATTAAAAGAGGCTTGCTCCTTGGAAGAAAAGCTATGACAAAACTAGACAGCATATTAAAAAGCAGAGACATTACTTTGCCAACAAGGGTCCGTCTAGTCAAAGCTATGATTTTTCCAGTAGTCATGTACGGATGTGAAAACTGGACAATAAAAAAGGCTAAGTGCTAAAGAATTGATGACTTAAAAGAGTGGTGTTAGAGAAGATGCTTGAAAGTTCCTGGCCCTTTAATTGCTTGAAATTAAAAGAGGCTTTCTCCTTGGAAGAAAAGCTCTGTCAAACCTAGATAGTATATTAAAAAGCAGAGACACTACTTTGCCAACAAAGGTCCATCTAATGAAAGGTATGGTTTTTCCAGTAGTCATGTATGGATGTGAGAGTTGGACTATAAAAATGGTTGAGCACCAAGGAATTGATACTTTTGAATGGTGGTGTTGGAGAAAACTCTTGAGAGTCCCTTGGCTTGCAAGAAGATCAAACCAGTCTACCCTAAAGGAAATCAATCCTGAATATTTATTGGAAGAACTAATGTTGAAGCTCCAATACATGGGCCACCTGATGCAAAGTTAGAGAAGACCCTGATGCTGGGAAAGATTGAAGGCAGGAAGAGAAGGAGACAACAGGGGATGAGATGGTTAGATGGTATCTCCAACTCAATGGACATGAGCTCCAGGAGATGGTGAAGGACAGGAAAGCCTGGTGTGCTGCAGACCATGGAGTCACAAAGAGTCAGACAGGACCAGGTAACTGAAAAACAACAGCAACAACCACAAGATGTGCTTGACCTACAATAAAGCTGCCAAAGAGGTGGATCAAAACCCATATTGAAACTCTTTCTTCATCACAAACCTCTAGATCACATTAAAGCAGTAGAAGAATTTGTTGACAGACAAAAGAAATACATTATTTATCAAGTATCTGTTTCCCTTCATCCATTACCTTTACCACATCTTTTGGCTTCAACATAGCACAGGAAGTAGATGGTGGGACCTCACCAAAGAGGTCTGTCTGTCCCTGTGATATGATGGTATCAGAAATAACTCACATCAGAAACAGTGTCAGAGGGAAGAGCTGAAAGGTGGGTTGTAAGTGATCAAATGTTGGAATATGATCCATACCAGAAAAAGACAGAGTTGGAGGTGTCAACAGAATGATGGATCTAAAAACAAAAGAAATAAAAACCCAAACACACAAACTTGCTTTTATGCTGTGTGTCACAAAAGGATACAACAACAGGTATAACAGCACAAGTCATGTAAGACTGCCATTTCTTCTAAATTCTTCTTTCCTCTATATCAGATTCTGGAGAATCCAGGAATAGAAACTATCAAGTCAGGGAGTTGATGAAGAAAGGAAAAGAGACACTACAAAGCATGTTTCTCTTTCCTGCGATAGTCTCAAAAATCTGGACTGGGCCTAAGCTGTAGAGAGAGATACTTTAAATTGTTTGATAGAGTGAATAATTTTGATATTTCACTGATCCGGTATTTCTAATACCAGAAAATAAGGTTGCCAGTCAATACCTGAATGTAACAAGAAAAATCTACAGAATTTAGTTCATGAAAATAACCAGAAATGGAGAGGAAAATTCCAAGAGTGATTTTGAATGGCATGGTAAAATAGTACAGAGTACATTCTGAATACAGTACATTCTGATTCCAACTCTGTTAATAAATAGTGAGTCATAAGTATGTAGTGACAGAAGGCTTTTGAACGGTTTTAGTCAGAAAATAACACTTTCTAATTACCATATTGAATTCACTTTACTGGCTGTGTGGGAAGATTTTAGGAGACAACAAAGGGGAAAATTACGAATATATGAAATGAGACCAGACAAGAGAGGACAGGAATTTGGGCAAAAGTGGTTATTAGTTGAAAATGGAGAGAAAAGGACAGTTCCGAGATATGTTTTAGAGAGAGATACAATAGGATGGGATGATGTGGGAGTGAGGAGTAAAAGGAAATGAAGTGTAAATGCTAGATTTTAGGGTCTAACAATGGAGCACAAACACGGAGTTGTAGAAGACTAACAAGCAGCAGAGTGCAGTGAAGGAGAGCAATTCATAGTTCTTTTTGAATATATTGAATCTGAGGTGCCAAGTGGTCATCCATTTAGAGATTAACATTTGGAATTGGTGGAAGGAGTCTGGAATTGTGGAAGAAGGCAGGAATGGGTATACAGAGTTTGGAGTCTTCAGTACACAGTATTTAAAATTCTGACTTTAAAACAAACCATGTAATGGTATTTCTTTGGTGGTCCAGTGGTAAAGAATCCACCTTTCAATGTAGAGGATGCGGGTTTGATCCCTGGTCAGGGAACTAAGATCCTACATGCCTTGGGACAACTAAGCTTGTATGTTGCAACTACTGAGCCTATGCACCACAACTGGAGAAGCCTGCTCATCACAGTGAATACTCAATGCAGCAAATAATAATAATAATAAGTTATGTAATAAGAATTAATACAAATAAAAGAGAAGAGGTGCCAAATCAGAAAAATGTGGCACTATAACATTGGAGTTTAAATGGAGGAAAAGAACAGAAAGGAAATTGAAAGGGACAACAGTCAAGGAGATAGAAAAACAAGAGAGTGCTTTTATCTCAAAGTAATGAGAAGAAATAGTTCCAAGTAAGTGGACAGACAACAGTGTCAGAGACTACTGATAACTCAATTAGGGAAAAAAAAGAGAGAGAGAGAGAAGAGCAATTACCTTTTTATTTAGTAAAAAGAAAGTCCTTGATGACCTTCACAATTATTCTCACTGAATTGATAGATAAAAAATACAAAGATTGGAAAGCTGAGGGGAGAATGGGAGATGAGAAAATCCACAAACCATCAGATAAAAGAACATTCTACCAAGAAGTGAATGGAAGGCAAGGAGAAGCTTAGAAGCTGAAGAAGATCTATGGTTAAGAACCATTAATAACAACAACAAAGGACTGAACATCAAGAATATGTTTGAGCACTGATACCAATTCATTGGAGACAAGGCTCAGTCAACAATGTAGAGTGAAGGGTGGAATTAAACGATCAACATTTGAGAACTGATGATGAAATACAGCCCAAACTTTGAGGGTGTGGCCTTGATAGGAGCAAAGATGCTTCTGTTGTTAGAGAAACAAAGGTAGAGAGGACAGAGATGCAGGAAGGTAGATTATTTTTATGATGGCAAGATAAGAAAGGTTATCAATATTCTTTGCCTGTCCAGCTGGCAAAATCATTGTAAAGGGCACTGCTCCCCTTTCCAAGCAACAATAGCAGTTTCAGTCTCACACTGTTCTTTTCACTTTTCTTGAGAAAATGGAGAAACTGCTAGTAACCTACTAGTGTTAATACTAAGTCGCTTCAGTCATGTCTGACTCTTTGCAACCCCATGGACAATAGCCTGCCAGACTCCTCTGTCCACGGGATTTTCCAGGCAAGAATACAAGAGTGGGTTCCCATTTCCTCCTCCAGGGAATCTTCTCAACCGAGGATTCAAACCCATGCCTCTTAACTTCTGAATTCGTAGTGGGTTCTTTACCACTAGTGCCCAGTGGGAAGCCCAATCTATACACAGTACTAATTTGGAAAACCGTATTTACAATTACATATGTTATTACTGTTTTCAGTCCACAGAACAACAGCTTTTTACAGAAAATATATCTCAACCCTCAAGTGAATGGTGAGGAAGATAATGGGAATTGATATCACACCATCCTGTTTAGGGCTTCCTTGATAGCTCAGCTGGTAAAGAATTCACCTGCAATGGAGAAAGACCCTGGTTTGATTTCTGGGTTGGGAAGATCACCTGGAGAATGGATAGGCTACCCACTCCAGTTTTCTTGGGCTTCCCTGGTGGCTCAGCTGGTAAAGAATCTGTCTGCAATGTGGGAGACCTGGGTTCCATCCCTGGGTTGGGAAGATCCCCTGGAGAAGGAAAAGGCTACCCACTCCAGTATTCTGGCCCAGAGAATTTCATGGACTATATAGTCAATGGGGTCGCAAAGAGTCATACACGACTGAGTGACTTTCACTTCACATCTTGTTTAACTAAAAACAATCACACTCTCCAAAATCAACTTGTGTGTTAAAAGCCTAGATATTTCTAATATTTAATTTTGTTCATTTTTAGAATGAATTAAAATGAGATTTTCCAATTTATAAAGAATTAAGTCCGTGAGAGCCATGGTGAATACTATTAAGGGGCTAGAGATGCAGGAACTTAAGTCCATCTGAGAGAAAGCCAGTAGCCCATTGATTAGGAATTCAGCATGCATCTCCAAGGGTACCATGGAGATGGTATGAGATATGTATGAATTACAATGTGATGATGTGTCCTGGAGTGGTTAACTGAAGTGGTAGGCTCATTGCTTTACAACTAAGGTAAGGGTTTGTCACAAGGAGTATTTCTTGCCTGAACAATCCTAAGAAAATCTAATTGAGTATATTATTGGCTTGATTACAGTCACTCAGAAGATGACTTATTCCACAATACTGCTTAATTATATCTCATTCCCTCTGAGGTATAAATTTCTCCTATTCCCCAAATCCTTTTTAGGTACTAATAAAATGTGTCATACTTGATAAACAAGAAGAGTCTATTTACTTGTCCTACTAGAAGGAAATTTAAATATCCAAGCTACTAACTCAGCTTATGTGTACATGCACAGATTCAGGGGCAGCATTTCTATTTTATAGCTTCACTGTAAAGGAGCCAAAGTGAACATTATGGAAATAGGCATCCTCATGGGATATTCTACTTTAAAAGGTCAGAATTTGGCAGAGAAAATGAGTATTTTTCCTAGCATCTAAAAAGTTTGGAACTAAAACAGAATTTCATAACTAAGAAATGGAAATGGCTGTCTCCTACTAGAATAAACAAATATTGCCAGAGTCATGGCTAGTTGGCCACATGATACTATATGTACCCTATGTTCTATATAACATGTCTGCTATAATCTCCACTTTTGTTGCTGACCATAAGGCCTAAGTTGAAAATCATAGTTTCTTGCTTTCACCCCTCATTTTGTATTCTTCTTGCAGCTACTCACTGCTGGGTTGATCATGTTGAGCACTTTTAACTGTTAGGTAATCCCAATTATAATACACACTGGGTACAAGTTATCTTATATTTGTTAGGTTGTCAGTTTCCCACTAACTTCTGTTATTAAGAACTTCCCCAATGAATCCTCAGGTTTCTGGACATAGCCTTTGTATTAGTTTCCTACAAACTGCTGTTGTAATAAATTATCACAAACTTAGTGACTTAACACACATTTATTATGTTATAGTTCTGGTGATCAGAAGTCTAAAATGGGTTTATAGGACATTCTGTCTGTAAGCTCTTTCACTCTGCCCTCAAATCTCTGACTCTCTCGCTCTGTTTCTACCTTGTCTTCGTAAGGATCTTTCTGTCTTTGTAATGATCTTTGTGATTATATCATTGGGCCCAACTAGATAATTCAACATAATCTCCCCATCTAAATACCCTTATTTTAATCACAACTGCAAAGTTCCTTTGCATAATTCACACATCCCAGATACAAGAAACATTTTTCGGGGATCATTTATCAATCTACCACAATCCTCTTTATTTTCATAATGTAGCAGCCATCCAATTTCTTCTTGGTAATTTGAAACAAATGCCTGACAGTAGAGCATAACTCTTTTGTACCTGTTGGCTTATTAGTGTCAGGAGTCAAAAACTGTTGGTCAACAGTCTTAGCTTAATATTGTCTTAGGCACTGGGACCGGCAAATCTACGAGTCTAAAATCTAAAGCTGTAGACACGAGAAGCAAACATTTTCTGAAGATTCTTGAGTATAATATGAAAGAGGTCTCATTGACTTAGACTCCCTTAGTTCCTCCACTCATATATTGTCAGTGGAGGAAGTAACCCTACAGATCAACCTGTTTTAAGGGATAAATGGTGTTCTATAGAACAATAATCTGGCATCACAAAGTGTGCCCCTCAAATGGAGCGCTGAATGAATATATACGAAGCTATTTCACCATGAGTAGGCTTGTGATACTTTGAAGGAATTCCACAGGGAAGAGCCTGTTCTGTATATCTTTTGCCTTACAGCAAATTATTTGTCTAGTGGAAACTTACATGTATACCATGTTGATGAATAGTGCACCAGGATCCTGGACTGATCATATTGACTCCTGAGAGAAAACTGGTGAAATTTTAACAAATTTGTAAAATTGCTTAAAATTTCACAAATTGGTTATTAAGCACAGCCATTATGAAAAAATACATTATGTAAACTTACTGTGAAAAAATAAAACTTCTCTGAATTTCTTAGGGCTTCGGTAAAAAAAGCATTCTCATACCTTGAGAATTGTTTGCGGCCATCTCTCTATTTCTCTGATCCAAAGGGTAATAAAACTCTTACCTACCTAAGAGAGCCAAATATTAATAGCAATAACCGAGACAATTTTCTTGGGTTAAGCTCCTAAGATGTCAAACCTTGGTTTCACAAGGTTTGAAGCCAAAACTTTGCAGAAATATCTAGGTCAGAAAAGACAGTCACCTGGGATTTATCTGACCCTTGGAAAGATGCATTTACATTCCAAAGATCAGAGTAAGATACCAGAATGGGAGAACCTAGGACTCTTACCAGCTGCCCCGGAGAAACAAAAGTGGGTTTGTATGTGTGTTTATTTTGTTTTGTTTTTTTCATTCTCTCTCTTATTTGAGAGAGAAGGAGCATGACTGTCTCTCTTCTATAAAAAAATGGAGAAAATCCATTGTTCTTCATTTTTTGTTTAAATAGAGTTCAGCTACCAGGGTGGCATATTTGACCTAGTTTTTATCACATCATTCCAGGGCTATAGCCAGGGGCAAAGGGGGTATCTGATGAGCTTTACTATTTAAGTAATAAGATATTTGTCTCTGATCTAGACCTTTTCATGTGTGAGCATTCAAGGTGAAATTAATAAAGGTGAATATCAAAAATCTAACACAATTAAACAAAATGTATTAAAAGTAAAAGCAATACATACAGATTTTATCACTTCTTAATTATTTTACTATATTTTACTATCCTCTATGGTCTTGAATTATGTCCACCTATTTTATCCAAATGGTGGAAATACTAAGTAAGCTTCCGAATTAGTCCAGGTCCAAGTTCAGTGGATGGCACACTGACCATAGCGGGAATATTTTCAGCCTGAAATTTGGAAAACAGTACCCTCATAACTGCAGTGTTGATTGTCTAGATTTAAGAAAATAATGGAGAAAATGTTAATAACAGACGTTTCTCATTAAAATATGTCATGTCTGCGGCTATCACATTGTGAATTAAAAAAAAGACAGAGAAAAACTTCCCTTCAGTACTCAAGAACTATTATCCAATGTAACAAAAAAAATCACATACATCAGAACCGATGAGTAAAACTCTTACATATATCTTTATTATTTCACTTGGGTCTTATCAACATAAAGGAAAATATCAATTATCCTTAATGTTTGAATGTTATTAATTCATTAGTTGCAGCAATAGCTGGTTGCAGATAGAAGTCAGCATAAATCAAACTCATTTTGTAAGAATCAACTGGTTCCATATAACTCACAATAAATGTTCAGACATTATAATATTACATGTGTATCATATATATACTATATTAGTATATAATTCTTAATAAGTATATGTATGAATATACATGTGTACTTATTCTTAGATAACTGGTTAAATATTTTCCAGCACAACATTGTTAAGGCTTTATAAAAGTTCAGTAATGATGACACTGGAAGACAAGTTGTGAGCATGAAGGCAAACCTGTATGCAAAATACAGATGTATTACAGTGTCCTTTCCTTGATGGAAGAGGTGAAATGAAATCAATCTGAGCCCCTAAGAAATGGTGCTATGCAAGGACCTCAGCATTTTAATGTTGGCAAGAGGGGAAGTCAGCAAGGCTCAGCATTGCAGTAACTCTGGTGAGAGAAGTCCGAATTGTTAAGGTCATACAGAACTTCTCTCTATCCCTGCCCCCTAAATAGTTCATCTGCCAGAATTAGGGGTGCATAAAACTAGATCATTCATTTAAAATTAGCTTATCTTCTCAGAGAGTTGAAAAAAAAATAAGCCTCCTTTTTAAAATATTCAACACTGAAGAATCATCTACCTAGCAACATTAACCAACACTGTAATTAAGACATTAATCCAGGGATTTTCTTGCATATTTCACACTGAGTAGGATTAGACATTATAAGAAAAATGAATACAATTAAAAAAATTTAAGAGGGAAATTGACTGTCATTATCTTAGCCAGCGGTATTATCATCTTATATAAAGAACTGAAATGATAATTTGCTGAGTGACTGTTGAAAATGTGTGGAGATGTTTTAGGAAAAGAATTATTTTTATCTGGAATGATGATTTTCTCAGCTGAAGTGAAGATGCACACAAGGCACTGATGAACTCCCTCAATGCTCTATTTATGGACCTGCAAATTGTTCAGGTTTGTCAGATTATATTTGAATTTCAACTTATCTGTTAATGCTGAGGTTGTTAAGGAGGAAAAGCAAAGCATTCTCTTAAAGCTGATCTTCATTTCATAAAAACTGCCTTAAAAACCCATTAGGATCTGGCATTTATTCAAAAAGAAACATCTCAAGTTAATTATTTAAATTAGAGAAACTGGTGACAAATCAAAATTTACCTCTTAATCTAACAATAGACTTCCCTTCCTCCCTCCCCAATTTACTACTTACATAACCCCTTTCTGCAGGACTCATTTTCTCTTAATAAACCAGGGTTCATCTATCACTTCTCGGTTTCTCTCACACATATATGCACGTTGTACACAGGAATAAAGAACTGATGCAAAGCCCATTATAATGTAAAATCAATACTTATTAAACGTCTCAAATGTTATTATTTCTTTTTGAATGTATTAGTTTGAGCTAATTCTTATGGTTCAACATAATAAGTCATGATCATTTTAGGAGTGGTGAGCTAATTAATGCTGTTAAGGATTAGCCTATCCCTTCTCCAGTGGATCTTTCTGACCCAGGAATCAAACTGGGGTCTCCTGCATTGCAGGCAGATTCTTTACCAGCTAAGCTACTAGGGAAGCACTAATAATATTGGAGTGGGTTGCCATGCTCTCCTCCAGGGGATCTTCCCAACCCAGGGATCAAACCTAGGTCTCTTGCATTACAAGCAAATTCTTTATCATCTGAGCCACCAGGAAAGCCCATGAATACTGAAGTGGGCAGCATATCCGTTCTCCAGTGAATCTCCCTGAGCCAAGAATCAAACCAGGGTCTCCTGCATTGCAGGTGGATTCTTTACCAGCTGAGAGCTACCAGAGAAGCTCTGATCATTTTAGCATAAGAACTAGGTTATCTAATTAAGAACCAATGTAGTTTAACCTATGTAAAATGGAGTGGTGAGCTAATTAATGCTGTTAAAAATTTAAATATCAACAAAGGTAGAGAAGGACAATGAAGAGAGAGGTAGGAGTTTTGCATTCAGTCCAAAAAATAAAAAACACCTCCAAATGTTTTATTGTTACTCACAACCAATCAACTGTAACCTCGCACATTTAAAAAACAATGGACATGACTAATTAACCAGAACCTAAGTCACCAAAGGTGGTGCAGCTCAATTTAAGGTCTTAGCATGTGTACTGAAAAGCTGAAATAGTAGCTTTACTTAAGAAGGAAGAGGACAAGATTATTGACTACTTCTTAGAAAGCCAGACACTATGTTAGCCATTTTGCATGAGGCATTTCATCTAATTGTTAATAAACTCAATGATACTTTGTCCCATTTTTTAAGAAAAGTAAAGCAGAATGAATTGCTTAAAGAGACATAGCTGATAAATAGAGGACCTGGGATTTGAACACATATTTCACTGAATTTGGAGCTCCTGATCTTTTCATCATTTCTGCATTAAATCCAAATCAATTAAATGAAAATAAAATAGGATCAATAGAATGAATCTAAAGAAAAAAGGAGTAGAAAGTGATTTGAAAAAAATCTTAGGGCAGAACAAATGTATAGCATCACTGCAAGTTGGTCAATGGACCAGAGAGAATATTTGCATGGATGTCATAAGCATGTTTTTCCCCTGTAATCAGAACCTTAAAATCCCCACAACTATTAAATTTTTCTAGATGAGAACTCAACGACCTGTAAAATATCATTTGAATATTAAAGTTGTGAGTTAGAAAGTACAAGCATCAAGAAGTACCCTTCTAATCCTCCTTTTCTCATTTGAAATGCAATCAGCAGCTCAAATACCCAAGTGGCATCTTTACAAAGTTCTCACATACATGACTGTGGCCTTTGAAAGGCAAGTGTCATCTCAAGAATTGCAATTACTGCTTCATGTACAAACTCCTCAAGATGGAAAAAAATTACTGTAAAAAGTAACACATTTCTAACCTTATGAAATAATTCCAGTCACTCATAAATCACCAGTATAATCATTTTACTGTGGTTTTAAGCAAAACTGATTTAATAAAATAAAACACTAGTAGGGACTAAAATTAAACTATTCATTTTTATAAATATTGTTTCTTGTTTAGTCACTAAATCATGTCCAACTCTTTTGTAACCCCATGGACTCTAGCCTGACAGGCTCCTCTGAGCCTGAGATTTCCCAGGCAAGAATACTGCAGGAGGTTGCCACTTCCTTCTCTAGAGGATCTTCCTGACCCAGGGATCAAACCTGTGTCTCCTATATTGGAGCTGGGTTCCAGGCTTCCCTGGTGGCTCAGACGGTCAAGATTCTGCCAGCAATGCACAAGAATCAGGTTCAATCCCTGGGTTGGGATGATCCCCTGGAGAAAGAAATGGTACTCCAGTACTCTTGCCTGGAGAATGCATGGACTAGAGGAGCCTGGCAGGCTATAGTCCATGGGGTCACAAAGAGTCAGACACGACTGAGCAACTAACACTTTCACTTTACTCTTCGTTTCTTTACCACTGAACCACCAGAAAAGATGCTTTCATACACTAGTTCAAATAAATTTGCAAGTAACCTTTACATTTTCTGATAAAATAACTTTTAAGTAAAATTACAGAATTGCACATGCAGTTAATATAAAATGTGCTTATTCTATTGAACTATGTCAGCTTACCTACTCTGAACATGAAAAACATATGGAGAATTAAATATTATAAATTGTTTCTTAGAAGATGGTCAGCAAATCTAGTCAACATTAGAAACCATAAGAATAGCCCTGAAGTACAAGTTGGACATTTTCTCTTCTATTTCAGCTATTCAAGCTCTCAGAGTGTTCTCTGGAGTTTTGAAACACTGTGAATCTTTGTAAACTACTTACTTCAGATATCCATACTTTAAATATGGTTAGTATCTTATTCATCAAGGTCCTAACCATGAAGCTTTTCAACTAGCAGTAATCCCCATTATCAAATACCAACAGGTCTCCTTATTAGAGTCCTCATCACATTTCACCTTCTAAGGTCTTCTTTGTAAATGAGTCTTTCTTCCTTGACAGTGTGTAAAATCCTTGAAACTAGAAATATTTCCTCTTAAAGCTTTATACCTATACATATAAAATACATGAATTTTCTACAGTTGAATATTTTTGATACATTAAATATTTCAAATATATTGTTTTAATTGGCATATCACTCTGAACCTCATCTATAATGAGTCTAATCCAAGTTGAGTTACTTGTATTTTTTTTTTCTAATTAAAATTCTTCTCCATAAAAACAATTACACTGCTTTTCACTACTATGAAGAGTCTAAATTTATCCTTGGGTGATGGTAAGGAGGACGAGATTATCCCTTTTTACTTAACACACAGGAAATGACACAGCAATGGGTCGCATAACACTTTGTACTTTGCAATGCTCAAAATGAAATATTTTTAAAGGTGTAATCCATCAGAATGAAAACCAACACACACTGGATCTGAATATTATTGAAACTAGATGGATCACTGATGCATGTTCCTGAGCACTCTCTAAACCATCCACTATCCTGGAATATCTCTATTCCCAGGCCACAGAATTACTCACATCTTACCTGTGACATGATTCTCTGAATTGCTGATGAGACCAAATACCTCCTTCTATGCATATTAGTCATTCTAGTTTTTTTTTTCTTTGATTAGCTCCCCAGAATTAAAGATGTTTTTAGACATGCAAACATTATATACATAGAATCCAATGCACACTTTCCTTAGTATGCTATCGGAGGACTGAGTAACCAAAAATAAATGAATAAATTAAAAAGTAATGACAGAAATGCAGGGGGACCAAGGATCACGGAATCTTACTCAGGCAGGTGGCAAAGAAGATGCTCAGCATATCGCTGAAATAAAAACCAGGCTTGTAAGTGGGCAGCAGAGCTAGAAAGCAAGTGAAGCAGACAGAGGAACTGAGGGCGCTAAGGGAAGATTTCTCTAGAAATGCAGGTGGCTTTATGACCTGAGGTACTTCAGCACTGAAGGAGTTTTGTACCCATGGGAGTAAGTTAATGATAGATTCATGGGGCATAAAAAAGAGCTAATGAAAATATGAGATAAAACTTTACTTTAGTAGGGGAAAAAAGCTATACTTTGATTACAAATATAGTCTCTGTGGCTCAAATGTAAACTTTTTTTTCAAAATAATCAAACTCAAGAACTCTAAAAATGATTTAAAAATTCTTATAGTGTATTATGTGACTGGGACTAGTGAATGTTCATTTGTTATAGGTGTGTGAACAAATACTCATGGGCAGGGAGGCGGACAAAAAACTAAAATGCTCCTCTTATATAGTAATAAGATAATAGAGTCTCATCTACAAAAAACAAACTGCAGAATAAATATGTTGCTTATTTATATCCTTCGTAAATATGGAAGTTAAATAACAGAAGAAAAGACTGAAGGCTTAAAAGTGATTATCTCTGGGGAAAAGGAAGGTAAACTGCTGTTTTACTCTAGCATTTTGTGATTTTTTTTTAAATTGTGAGCACATGTGCACTGATTTATCTGAATGAATTCTATGAGCCTTGCTGTGAAGGTGCAATCCTCTAGAGAATATCTGTGATTGTTCAAGGTGCTCCTAACTTGGGGTCTCATCAAATTTTGGATGTTTTTGATACCACCTGTGTGGTGGGAATTTAAAGTAGTCTTGCATGAGGGTAACTTACAGTTATGAATTCTCTGGGGTGGCTTTTCATTCTACAAACAAGTGCCAGAGCTCTGGCAAATGTGTCAAACAATTGCCTTTAGAGAATGGATTATTTTTAGTTTCTCTGACACTGAGACTGTAGGCCTTCATTAATCTCTGTGTAGGGCTATTATGGTGATTCTCTACCTTGCACAGACACTAGGTCTTACTTCTTTTCCTCACTGCAACCATTAAAACGCAAGTTCCTGAGGCAAGTGTCTTTAGGGCGTCAATGAACTCAACACACAGACTAAACTGGATTCATGCTCCTGGACTATTCTTGCCTGGATGGGAGTTTGCTTACTTTCTTGATTCAGCTTTGTATTTTTTAAAAAAATGTTTTCAAACATTATAAAATTATAACAGCTTGAGATATGATTCACATATCACCCAGTATCTTAAATTGTTTCATAGCACAAATACTTGTAGAACATTTAATCCTACGTACTGTTGGAAGTGACAGCCTTTAGTATATATTCAATTATTATCTTCTATCCATTTTCTTTCTTCATATTGTTTCTGGATAATTTCCCAGATACAAACTTACCTAGATCGATTTTCTAAATTCTTATTTTTCACAACATTTTTTTATCTCTTTGCATTTTTAAGCCTACTCTTTGGATATTCCATACTTTTTCCACTTTTTTTCTTCTGCTCTCATATTGTACTTCCAAGAACATTTCCTCATTTTCTGAGTGTTCCTTTCTATATAATTTTTACTGTATAAATACATATTATCTTCTATCTCTAGGGATATTGTATTTTTGCAAGTTTTAATATTTTAAAAATTTTAGCTGGTTTTATTCATTTTTCTTTGACATAAGATGCTGTCTGGAAAATCTTCAGGTCCATGGCTATTCATTTATATTTGAGTGAAAATCTTGAGTGAATAGTATGGTTTGCTAACTTGGAGGTTTTAGTTGGGGGCACATCACTATATTATGATAAGACAAAATGCTTTGCCCATTCCTTTGGGAAACAACTAATTCCATTAGCTAAATTCTTTATACTATGTAATTTCTCCACAAAGGAGTCTTCTCTCTTCAATAAAGGCTGCTGCTGCTACTGCTGCTGCTAAGTCGCTTCAGTTGTATACGACTCTGTGCAACCCCATAGACGGGAGCCCACCAGGCTCCCCCATCCCTGGGATTCTCAAGGCAATAACACTGGAGTGGGTTGTCATTTCCTTCTCCAATACATGAAAGTGAAAAGTGAAAATGAAGTCGCTCAGTCATGTCCGACTCTTAGCGACCCAATGGACTGTAGCCCACCAGGCTACTCCATCCAATAAAGGCTAAAGTCCTGTTAACAGCTTCTGGAAGACAAGTACAAGAAGTGAGTCCACAGTTATTTACCATGAACGTAGACGTTGATTATAATTCCTCTGTTTTCAGTGACATGCCCCTTCCATTGTCCTTTGCTATGCCTAGAGTCTTTGAGTATAGAATCTCCTTTCCAGTTTTCTTTGCCTTTTCATGGTGAGAGAATTGTAGTTGTTTGACCATTGCAATGGAGGGAGCTATCTATGATTTTTCACAAATCCTTTTAGCTTTTTAGTCCATTCTTTTGAACACCAACTCCCTGGAAGTATCCAGGCCCTAGAATCCTGATTATTGTGTGTGGGGGAAGCAAATAATCATCTTCTTGTTGTCTTCCCCTTCGCCACACTTACATTTCAGCATCCTCAGCTTTCAGTAAGTGACCACTTTGTGATTCACTTTCACCCTCCATAATTATGTTGACACCTCTCATCCAATGTTGTCTTCCTTCCAGTTCTCTTTTTGCCCACTGTTATTAGTTTAAGTTTATTTTAATGTGTATTTTTGGAGAAGGAAATAGCAATCCAATCCAGTTTTCTTTCCTGGAAAATTCCATGGACAGATGAGCCTGGAAAGCTACAGTCCATGAGATTGCAAAGAGTCAGATACAAATGAGGGACTGAGAATACACAAGCAAGCATACTTTTAGGAGAGAGTAGAAGACAAACATTTCATCACTCCACCATGTTTAACTGGAAGTACACCTATTAATTTTTATTGTATCAATAGTTATGTGTAGCTATTTAAGGCATGTATTTATAATTATTTTTCTTATGTCAGTTTTTATACTTATTTTTATTTGATTTATCTACCAGACCACAAGAATCACAACAAACTACCACTTCCCTCTAGTCTTCTGACCCAAATTCCTATCGTTCTATCACAATGCATAAATATAAACATCATCCTAGAGTTTTTATTCTTGGTTTCTACCATCTATGTGCCTTGGAAAGCAAATATGAGGAAGATAAATGGTTATTTCATAGGTGGAAGAGTAAAATTTGTCTCCTTGTAAAGAATAGCAATAAGAGATAAGAAAGCCTTTCTCAGTGATCAATGCAAAAAAATAGAGGAAAACAACAGAATGGGAAAGACTAGAGATCTCTTCAAGAAAATTAGGGATACCAAGGGAACATTTCATGCAAAGATGGGCTCGATAAAGGACAGAAATGGTATGGACCTAACAGAAGCAGAAGATATTAAAAAGAGGTGGCAAGAATACACAGAAGAACTGTACAAAAAAGATCTTCATAACCAAGATAATCACAATGGTATCATCACGCACCTAGAGCCAGACATCCTGGAATGTGAAGTTAAGTGGGCCTTAGAAAGCATCACTATGAACAAAGCTAGTGGAGGTGATGGAATTCCAGTTGAGCTATTCCAAATCCTGAAAGATGATGCTGTGAAAGTGCTGTACTCAATATGCCAGCAAATTTGGAAAACTCAGCAGTGGCCACAGAACTGGAAAAGGTCAGTTTTCATTCCACTCTCAAAGAAAGGCAATGCCAAAGAGTGCTCAAACTACTGCACAATTGCACTCATCTCACACGCTAGTAAAGTAATGCTCAAAATTCTCCAAGCCAGGCTTCAGCAATACGAGAACCATGAACTTCCAGATGTTCAAGCTGGTTTTAGAAAGGGCAGAGGAACCAGAGATCAAATTGCCAACATCCGCTGGATCATGGAAAAAGCAAGAGAGTTCCAGAAAAACATCTATTTCTGCTTTATTGACTATGCCAAAGCCTTTGACTGTGTGGATCACAATAAACTGTGGAAACTTCTTCAAGAGATGGGAATACCAGACCACCTGACCTGCCTCTTGAGAAACCTGTGTGCAGGTCAGGAAGCAACAGTTAGAACTGGACATGGAACAACAGACTGGTTCCAAATAGGAAAAGGAGTGTCAAGGCTGTATATTGTCACCTGCTTATTTAACTTATATGCAGAGTACATCATGAGAAACCTTAGGCTGGAAGAAGCATAAGCTGGAATCAAGATTGCCTGGAGAAACATCAACAATCTCAGATATGCAGATGACACCACTGTTATGGCAGAAAGTGAAGAGGAACTAAAAAATCTCCTGATGAAAGTGAAAGTAGAGAGTGAAAAAGTTGGCTTAAAGCTCAACATTCAGAAAACGAAGATCATGGCATCCGGTCCCATCACTTCATGGGAAATAGATGGGGAAACAGTGGAAACAGTACCAGACTTTATTTTTCTGGGCTCCAAAATCACTGCAGATGGTGATTGCAGCCATGAAATTAAAAGACACTTACTCCTTGGAAGAAAAGTTATGACCAACCTAGATAGCATATTGAAAAGCAGAGACATTACTTTGCCAACAAAGGTCCTTGTAGTCAAGGCTATGGTTTTTCCAGTGGTCATGTATGGATGCGAGAGTTGGACTGTGAAGAAAGCTGAGCACCAAAGAATTGATGCTTTTGAACTGTGGTGTTGGAGAAGACTCTTGAGAGTCCCTTGGACTGCAAGAAGATCCAACCAGTCCATTCTGAAGGAGATCAGCCCTGGGATTTCTTTGGAGGGAATGATGCTGAAGCTCCAGTACTTTGGCCACCTCATGTGAAGAGTTGACTCATTGGAAAAGACGCTGATGCTGGGAGGGATTGGGGGCAGGAGGAGAAGGGGACAACAGAGGATGAGATGGCTGGATGGCATCACTGACTCGATGGACATGAGTTTGAGTGAACTCTGGGAGTTTGTGATGGACAGGGAGGCCTGGCGTGCTGTGATTCATGGCGCTGCCAAGAGTCGGACATGACTGAGCGACTGAACTGAACTGAATGACTAGTTAAACCACCTGTATTTCTCTTTTGTTTCAAATCTTTGAAAAACTTTCCGGTTTTCTTCTTTCAGTCAGTGATGCTGTTGGAAAATCTAAGTCAATGTGCTGTCTTTCTTGGGACTTTAATTATAATTCTTGAGATCTGTGGTTTAGAAATGATTGAATTCAAGTGTGAATACTTTGATTTGTTTAGTGCATGAGCTTCGTTTAAAATGTTCTAATACCCTATTCATTTCCTTAGAATGGAAAAGACTAGAAATCTCTTCAAGGAAATTAGAGATACCAATGGAATATTTCATGCAAAGATGGGTACAATAAAGGACAGAAATGGCAAGGACCTAACAAAAGCAGAAGAGGTTAAGAAAAGAGCAAGAAAACACAGAAGAACTATACCAAAAAAGATCTTAATGACCCAGATAACCATGATGGTGTGGTCACTCACCTAGAGCCAGACATCCTGGAGTGTGAAGTCAAGTGGTCCTTAGGAAGCATTACTGCGAACAAAGCTAGAGAAGGTCATGGAATTCTAGCTGAGCTATTTCAAATCTCAAAAGATAATGCTGTTAAAGTGCTGCACTCGATATGCCAGCAAATTTGGAAAACTCAGAAACAGCCACAAGACTGGAAAAGGTCAGTTTTCAATTCAATCTTAAAGAAGGCAATACCAAAAAATGTTCAAATTACCATACAATTGTACTTATTTCACATGCTAGCAAGGTAACACTCAAAATACTTCAAAATAGGTGTTAGCAGTATGTGAACTGAGAACTTCCAGATGTTCAAACTAGATTTTGAAAAGGCAGAGGAAGCAGAGACCAAATTGACAATATTCACTGGATCCCAGAAAAACGAAAGGGAATTCCAAAAAACTTCTGCTTCTTTGAGTACACTAAAGCCTTTGACTGTGTGGATCACAGCAAACCGTGGAATTTTCTTCAAAAGAGGGGAATACCAGAGCACCTTACCTGCCTCCTAAGAAACCTGTATGTAGGTCTAGAAGCAACAGCTAGAACCGGGCAGGGAACAACAGACTGGTTCAAAATTGGGAAAGGAGTACATCAAGGCCATTTATTTGTCACCCTGCTTATTTAACTTATATGCAGAGTGCATCATGTGAAATGCTGGGCTGCATGACTCACAAGTTGGAATCAAGATTTCTGGGAGAAATATCAACAGCCTCAGATATGCAGATGATACCATTTTAATGGCAGAAAGTGAAGAGGAACTAAAAAACCTCTTGATGCAAGAGAAAGAGGAGAGTGAAAAAGTTGGCTTAAAAATTCAACATTCAGAAAACTAAGATCATGGCATCTGGTCCCAACACTTCATGGCAAATAGATGGGGAAAAAGTAGAAACAGTGATAATAAATAAAACTGGGCTAGAACCAGGCATGGAAAAATAGACTGGCTCAAAACTAGGAAAAGAGTACATCAAGGCTGTATATTTGTCACCTTACTTATTTAACTTACATGCAGAGTACTTCATGTGATATGCTGGGCTGGATGACTCACAAAATTTTGGGCTTTTATTTTTTGGACTCCAAAATCACTGGGGATGGTGACTGCAGCCATGAAATTAAAAGATGCTTGCTCCTTGGAAGAAAAGCTATGACCAATCTAGACAGCATATTAAAAAGCAGAGATGTCACTTTGATGACAAAGGTCTGTATCATCAAGCCTGTGGTTTTTCCAGTAGTCATGCACAGATGTGAGCGTTGAACCATAAAGAAGGCTGAGCATGGAAGAATTAATGCTTTGGCACTGTGGTGTTAGAAAAGACTCTTGAGAGTCCCTTGGACTGAAAGGTGATCAAATCAGTCAATTCTAAAGGAAATCAGTCCTGAATATTCATTGGAAGGACTGAAGCTGAAGTTCTAATACTTTGGCCACTGATGTAAAGAGCTGACTCATTGGAAAAGACCCTGATGCTGGGAAAGATTGAGGGCAGGAGGAGAAGAGAGCAACAGAGGATGAGATGGTTAGATGGCACCACTGACTCAATGGACATGAGTTTCAGTAATCTCTGGGAGATATTGAAGGAGACGAAAGCCTGGCATGTTACAATTCATAGGGTTGCAAATAGTTGGACATGAATCAGAGACTGAACAATTATTTCCTTATTTGGGGAAATTTTAAGTAAGTATTTTCTTTAATATTCCCTCCCTTCTAAGTGTTTTTCTTTTTTATATTTGTCTACTCTCATATTTTGACCTTTTAATTTTTTTATGTATTTTATATTTGGTCATCTCCTTCTAATGCCCTCTGAAAGAATTATCAGTTTAATATTTTACTTCCTAATTCAGTGTTGTGTTGAACCAACTGTTGGCTTCTTTATTTCAAATTCTGGCATGTAATATTTGAGGTTGATTATTTTAATACATTCCTACTTCTATTTTGTATTTCCATTATCCAAACATTTCAAAGGCATATTTATATGTTTGAAAATATGCTTATTTAAAATTCTTATTTTTAAATATCCATTAATTTTGCTTCATCACATTTAAAAATTATTAAGGAAACTTAAGCCTCATGGCAGAGTCTCTGGTATTAACTATGGCTACCATCCCTCCATGTCCATCTTTTTCTCTGTGTGACATTCTCTCAGGTCACTGTCCTGAACATCAAACTTTTTTTTTTAATTGTCTTTCTGGATTTTAGGTAAACTTTGGAGTTAAGTAGAGAGAAGAAGGGAACACTTAACCCCCCTCTGCCAGATACTGTATTGCTAATATTTACCTAAATCAAATTCCTTATGATTATACAGTGGAAGTGAGAAGTAGATTTAAGGGCCTAGATCTGATAGATAGAGTGCCAGATAAACTATGGACGGTGGTTCCTGTCATTGTACACAAGACAGGGATCAAGACCATCCCCATGGAAAAGAAATGCAAAAAAGCAAAATGGCTGTCTGGGGAGGCCTTAAAAATAGCTGTAAAAAGAAGAGAAGTGAAAAGCAAAGGAGAAAAGGAAAGATATAAGCATCTGATTGCAGAGTTCCAAAGAATAGCAAGGAGAGCTAAGAAAGCCTTCCTCAGCGATCAATGCAAAGATATAGAGGAAAACAACAGAATGGGAAAGACTAGAGATCTCTTCAAGAAAATTAAAGATACCAAGGGAACATTTCATGCAAAGATGGTCTTGATAAGGACAGAAATGGTATGGACCTAACAAAAGCAGAAGGCATTAAGAAGAGGCAGCAAGAATACACAGAACTATACAAAAAAATCTTCACGACCCAGATGATCACGATGGTGTGATCACTGACCTAGAGCCAGACATCCTGGAATGTGAAGTCAAGTGGGCCTTAGAAAGCATCACTACGAACAAAGCTAGTGGAGGTGATGGAATTCCAGTTGAGCTATTCCAAATCCTGAAAGATGATGCTGTGAAAGTGCTGCACTCAATATGCCAGCAAATTTGGAAAACTCTGCAGTGGCCACAGGACTGGAAAAGGTCAGTTTTCATCACAATTCCAAAGAAAGGCAATGCCAAAGAATGCTCAAACTACCACACAATTGCACTCATCTCACATGCTAGTAAAGTAATGCTCAAAATTCTCCAAGCCAGGCTTCAGCAATATGTGAATTGTCTTCCAGATGTTCAAGCTGGTTTTCAAAAAGTCAGAGGAACCAGAGATCAAATTGCCAACATCTGCTGGATCATAGAAAAAGCAAGAGAGTTCCAGAAAAGCATCTATTTCTGCTTTATTGACTATGCCAAAGCCTTTGACTGTGTGGATCACAATAAACTGTGGAAACTTCTTCAAGAGATAGGAATACCAGACCACCTGACCTGCCTCTTGAGAAACCTATATGCAGGTCAGGAAGCAACAGTTAGAACTGGATATGGAATCGCAGACTGGTTCCAAATAGGAAAAGGGGTACGTCAAGACTGCATGTTTTCACCCTGCTTATTTAACTTATATGCAGAGTACATCATGAGAAACGCTGGGCTGGAAGAAACACAAGCTGGAATCAAGATTGCTGGGAGAAATATCAACAATCTCAGATATGCAGATGACACCACTGTTATGGCAGAAAGTGAAGAGGAACTAAAAAGCCTCTTGATGAAAGTGAAAAAGGAAAGTGAAAAAGTTGGCTTAAAGCTCAACATTCAGAAAACTAAGATCATGGCATCTGGTCCCATCACTTCATGGGAAATAGATGGGGAAACAGTGGAAACAGTGTCAGATTTTATTTTTCTGGGCTCCAAAATCACTGCAGATGATTGAAGTGATTGCAGTGATCATAGACAGTGATTGCAGCCTTGAAATTAAAAGACGCTTACTCCTTGGAAGGAAAGTTATGACCAACCTAGATAGCATATCCAAAAACATAGACATTACTTTGCCAACAAAAGTTCATCTAGTCAAGGCTATGGTTTTCCATTGGTCATGTATGGATGAGAGAGTTGGACTGTGAAGAAAGCTGAGCGCTGAAGAATTGATGCTTTTGAACTGTTTTGGAGAAGACTCTTGAGAGTCCCTTGGACAGCAAGGAGATCCAACCAGTCCATTCTAATGGAGATCAGCCCTGGGTGTTCATTGGAAGTACTGATGCTAAAGCTGAAATTCCAATACTTTGGCCACCTCATGCGAAGAGTTGACTCATTGGAAAAAAACCCTGATGCTGGGAAGGATTGGCAGCAGGAGGAGAAGAGGATGACAGAGGATGAGATGTTTGGATTTCACCACCGACTTGATGGACATGAGTTTGGGTGAACTCCGGGAGTTGGTGGTGGACAGGGAGGCCTGGTGTGCTGCAATTCATGGGGTGGCAAAGAGTTGGACAGGACTGAGCGACTGGACTGAACTGAACCTGCAAAACCTAGGCTATCATTGGGCTCACCCTGGGAAATGAGGAAAAGGACAAAAGCAAAGCATTAACCCCTTGCCTCTTGCTGTTCTTAGGAATCCAGCTCTTATCATTTCTATCTGACACTGCAATCAAAAATGTTTGGCCTCCACATTTCAGTTTTATGTTGTTTCAAAATCCTTCAAATTCACTCACATTAATATAGTCTCTCCAGTATTACATTCAGAGAAGGGGAAGTCAGCAGCAGCCTGTGTTAGTTATCCATGATAAAAATTAGAATTAACATTTTCATTCATTCTGAGTGTCAAATGATTATTCAAGATAAGGGATACTATAGAATCAAGAGTGAAAGATATAGGGTTAGGATGTGTGTGTGGTGTGCTCAGTCCCTCAGTTGTGTCTGATTCTTTGAGACCCTATGGACTGTAGCCTATTAGGCTCCTCTGTCCATGAGATTTTCCAGGTAAAAATATTGGAGTAGGTTGCCATTTCTTCCTCCAGGTGATTTTCCTGACCTAGGATTGAACCCGTGTTTTCTGCCTCTCCTGCATTGGCAGGTGGATTCTTTACCACTGAGCCACTTGGGAAGCCAGGGTTAGTATATAACCTATATAAGTCCTGATATGTCAAAATCATATACAAAGAAGTTTTGGAAATAAATAACCAAGGCAAAAATGTGTTCATAAGATACACAGTGAGGGGATTTCAAGACACTATCATCAATTAGAAGATTTCTTCCTCTAAAATAATTACATTAAAATATTTGGTATACTCTCCCAATGCTAAGCCCAGGCAAGTTTGTATCTTCTATTAACTGAAATCAACACAGATAGAAGACATTCAAAAGCAGTTTTCCAGTTTTAAGGCTCTTCACCTATCACATATAAAGGGCATATTTTGTGTTCTAGCACCATGAGTGACTCAGCTTAAAAAAAAAACATGGTGGATTTCAGTATCAAAGACTGAGTAAGAACATGTCATAGAAAGGAAAGAGAAAATGTTTACTGAAAGGACTATGATTTTTCTATCACTAAGACTATTGATAGATTAATTTCATTAGGAGCTCTTAGAAATATCTGTTCTTCAACTGTAAATCTCATTATCAAAAATTAAATGTCATATCTGATTTCCCAGCAGAAGATAGTACCCCCAGCACTCCTTCCTTTTCCACTCTACTTGTCTTTGTTGCACGCTTCACCAGCTCCCGTTCTGTCTGTCTCCCTCCCACCAGACTACAAACGTCACGATGGTACAGACGCAGTCTGTTTTACTCTCTGCTAAACCCCAGCACCTAGAATAGTGCTTGTTCCATTAAGTACTAACATATATTAATGAGCAAAGACAGAACTCCAAAACTAAAAGGGACTTTTATCCAAAACAAACAGCCTTGACACTTGTCCCTGAGTATTGCAAGATATGCCCAGTAACAGTGAGTTTGGAATCTGAAATCTTCCCTGTAGCTAGGCACAAACTATGGTGCATCAATACCATGATGAACTTTCCAACTGCTGATCATCAGTCATGCTATTCAATAGACATGGCTGATATAGTTAGTTCAAGGCAATATGTTTAGATTGAGATGGGTTTTGCTCCAGAAGAATGGTCTGACAGGAATGATAATGAATTAGGTTATGATCCATAAGGGATCACACATGTACAAACCCAGGCAACTAGATTAATTTCTTAAAGTAGAAGTGGTTTTATTTCATGGTTAAAAAAAAAAAAAAAAAGTGTTGTTCTCATCCTTAACCTCTAAGCAGGATTAAGAAAAACATGTAAGCTCCTAGAGGTTCCCTGCTTTACTCTGAATTGTTTCCTTTTATTTCACCTCTGGTTAATTAAGGTGAGATTAAATCAAACAAGTTTGAGTGGTAAATTCTTTCCTCAAAACTGATGCCTTTATTAAAGATACATCTTGTGCTTTTTAGAGAATTCTCTTGAGAACACATAAAATCTAAAATCTCAGGTAAAGAGTGAACCAATAAGTGCTTCAGAATAGTTAGTTCTGTAAACAGCTTGGATATAATAATACTTATGCTGGACAAGTGGCACTTGGATGAATCCTATCTAGAAACCAAACTTGAAATCAGGACCATATCCTTTATCTGGAGTCTTAGAGGGAGTTACTAGGAAAGATGGAATCAAACAATCAGGGAACCAAAGGTTATGCAAAAGGCATAGACTAGCAGCAGGTGATTATAAGTTCAGAAAATAATACTGCCTCAACTCTCTCTCAGTATCAGTGTCAGTTCAGTCACTCTTGACCTCATGGACTACAGCACCCCAGGCATCCATGTACATCACCAACTCCCAGAGCTTGTTCAAACCCATGACCATGGAATCGGTGATGCCATCCAACCATCTAATCCTCTGTCATCCCCTTCTCCTCCTGCCTTCAATTTTTCCCAGCATCAGGGTCTTTTCCAATAAATCAGTTCTTCACATCAGGTGGTCAAAGTATTGGAACATCAACTTCAGTCCTTCTGATGAATATTCAGGACTGATTTCCTTTAGGATGGACTGGTTGTATCTCCTTGCAGTCTAAGGGACTCCTGAGTCTTCTTGAATACCACAGTTCAAAAACATCAGTTCTTTGGCACTCAGTTTCCTTTATAGTCCAACTCTCACATCCATGCATGACTACTAGAAAAACCATAGATTTGACTAGATGGACTTTGTCAACAAAGTAGTGTCACTGCTTTTTAATATGCTGTCTAGATTGGTCATAACGTTCTTTCCAAGGAGCAAGCGTCTTTTAGTTTCATGGCTGCAGTCACCATCTGCAGAGATTTTGAAACCCCAAAAAATAAAGTCTCTCACTGTTTCCATTGTTTGTCGATCTATTTGCCATGAAACCATGGGACTAGATACCATGATCTCAGTTTTCTGAATGGTGTGAGCTTTAAGCCAGCTTTTTCACTCTCCTCTTTCACTTTCATCAGTTCAGTTCAGTTCAGTCACTCCGTTGTGTCCGACTCTTTGTGACCCCATGAATCACAGCATGCCAGTCCTCGCTGTTCAGAGCCAACACCCTGAGTCTACCCAAACCCATGTCCATTGAGTCGGTGATGCCATCCAGCCATCTCATCCTGTCATCCCCTTCTCCTCCTGCCTCCAATCCTTCTCAGCATTAGGGTCTTTTCCAATGAGTCAACATTTAGCATGAGGTGCCCAAAGTATTGGAGTTTCAATTTCAACATCAGTCCTTCCAATGAAAACCCAGGACTGATCTCCTTAGGATGGACTGGTTGGATATTCTTGCAAACCAAGGGACTCTCAAGAGTCTTCTCCAAAACCACAGTTCAAAAGCATCAATTCTTGAGTGCTCAGCCTTCTTCACCATCCAACTCTCACATCCAGACATGACTACTGAAAAAACCATAGTGTTGACTAGACAGGCCTTTGTTGGCAAAGTAATGTCTCTGCTTTATAATATGCTATCTAGGTTGGTCATAACTTTCCTTCCAAGGAGTAAGCATCTTTTAATTTCATGGCTGCACCACCATCTGCAGTGATTTTGGAGCCCCCCAAAATAAAGTCTGCCACTGTTTCCACTGTTTCCCCATCTATTTCCCATGAAGTGATGGGACCAGATGCCATGATCTTAGTTTTCTGAATGTTGAGCTTATATGCTGTCATACTTAAGCTAATATGATATTCAAAGTCTGCTTATATTCTCAACTACTTCTTAGAACAAAATTAGCAGTTCAGGGATTACTGTCTATGAGATTTTACTAAACCTGTAAAATGGGTGTGCCAGTCACTGGAAGTTACCAGCAATCCACAATAAGTGTTGAACCATTTGAACTTCTCACTATGATTTGGGTCCATTTTTTTATGATAGTCTTGATTAATGTGAAAACAAGCATATAACTGGTAGACAGTATTCATATCAATTTTCCCTTAATTCAGGACAAAAATAAAATCAAATTTGTCATGTTATCTTTTTTCCCATGAGACACAAATTATGCAAATATGACAGGGAAAAATAATCTGAGGAACAACCAAGCAACCATTTAGAGCTTGTCACAAATATTCTGCATATGAAATTAAACTTTCTCTCTTATTTAAATTTGTTTAAATTTAGAATGTGATCTTTAAAATGTTTCACAGCTTGAGGGAGTGTTTTGGAAAGAATACATTTAGGTTTAATTAAAAAAAAAAAAAAAAGCCACCGAGAAGGATAAAAGCAAATCAATACCCTGGTTGCAGAATCAGAATCAACTAAGGTATTTTTTTTAAAGAATTTATTAATAATTTTCTCTGAAAATATTGTCAAATTATCTCAAAGTAGGTTTATAGTTTACAAATCTGCATGTGGTTTCCTAATGGCATATCGACACAGTATGGAATCTTAGAAGAAATTTTAACATCTCCCTGAAGGTATATTAGAGAAAATAAAAATGTAAAAGACCTAAAATAAGAACCAGAACCTCATACAGTTAGTAGAAAATTGCTATGATAGAAATAAAGTCTTTGAGATTTTGCTTAGAATTCTTCTTTTGTTTTATGTGATAAGTGTTGAACACCAAAAATTTTAAAGATACTTAAATTAATGGAGTTATGTTTTTATTTTCTGGCAATCTAAACATTTGGTTTTGATTTTATCATTTTCCTGAGTGGGTCCAGTAATCTATTTTTAGAAGATTGGGTTGTTTGGGGTGATCCTTGACCATGAAACTTTCAAGACTTTACTTTAAATTGTTGTTGGTGATAAAAGATGACTTAATTGTTCATTTTCAAATGGTCCCTGTGTTGAATCAGAGAAGCCAGGCTCCTTCACCTGCTTCACCTTGTAGTCCCTCACTCTGGCCTTTCTCTGGCCACGTTCAGAGGAATTCAATGATTTCCTCAAGGAACGAGGCCAAGACACCTTGTCCTCACCTTTGTGCTGTCTCCGGGAGACCCAGTTGCTTTCTTTTTAGCTCTTCATGTTTTGTTTTATGAATATAGTTGCTTTACACTACTATGTCACTATCTGCTGAACAGCAAAGTGAATCAGCCATGCGCATACAAATATCCCCTCTTTTTTTTTGGCTTTCATTACCATTTAGGTCACCACAAAGCTGTGAGTAGAGTTCCCTGTCCTATATAGTAGGTTCTCATTAGTTATCTATTTTATACATGAGTGTATACATGTCAATCCCAGTCTCCCTCACACCAGTCAGAATGGCCCTCACCAAACAATAGATGCTGGAAAGGGTGTGGATCAAAGGTAACCCTCTTACACTATTGGTGGGAATGTAGATTGATACAGCCACTATGAAGCACAGTATGCAGGCTTCCTAGGCAAACTAAACCTAAAACTACCATATGACCTAGCAATCCCACTATTAGGAATATACTTAGAGAAAACCATAATTAAAAAAGAATGCAAGCACCCCAATGTTCATTGCAGCATTATTTACAATAGCCAGGACATAGAAGCAACTTAAATGTCCATCAGCAGAACAATGGTTAAAGAAGATGCAGTATGTGCACACACACACACACACACACAGTGGAATATTACTCAGCCGTAAAAAGGAATCAGATCAGAACAGATCAGTCACTCAGTCGTGTCCAACTCTTTGTGACCCCATGAATCGCAGCACTCCAGGCATCCCTGTCCATCAGCATCTCCTGGAGTTCACTCAAACTCACGTCCTTCGAGTCAGATGCCATCCAGCCATCTCATCCTATGTTGTCCCCTTCTCCTCCTGCCCCCAATCCCTCCCAGCATCAGAGTCTTTTCCAATGAGTCAACTCTTCGCATGAGGTGGCCAAAGTACTGGAGTTTCAGCTTTAGCATCAGTCCTTCCAATGAAAACCCAGGGCTGATCTCCTTTAGAATGAACTGGTTGGATCTTCTTGCAGTTCAAGGAATTCTCAAGAGTCTTCTCCAACACCACAGTTCAAAAGCATCAATTCTTTGACACTCAGCTTTCTTCACAGTCCAACTCTCTCATCCATACATGACCACAGGAAAAACCATAGCCTTGACTAGACGGACCTTTGTTGGCAAAGTAATGTCTCTGATTTTGAATATGCTGTCTAGGTTGGTCATAACTTTCCTTCCAAGGAGTAAGCGTCTTTTAATTTCATGGCTGCAGTCACCATCTGTAGTGATTTTGGAGTCCAAAAAAATAAAGTCTGACACTGTTTCCACTGTTTCCCCATCTATTTCCCATGAAGTGATGGGACCAGATGTCATGATCTTCGTTTTCTGAATGTTGAGCTTCAAGCCAACTTTTTCACTCTCTTTCACTTTCATCAAGAGGCTTTTTAGTTCCTCTTCACTTTCTGCCATAAGGGTGGACTCATCTGCATATCTGAGGTTATTGATATTTCTCCTGGCAATCTTGATTTCAGTTTGTGCTTCTTCCAGCCCAGCATTTTTCATGATGTACTCTTAAATAAGCAGGGTGACAATATACAGCCTTGACGTACTCCTTTTCCTATTTGGAACCAGTCTGTTGTTCCATGTCCAGTTCTAACTGTTGCTTCCTGACCTGCATATAGGTTTCTCAAGAGGCAGGTCAACTGTGTAATTTACAGAGTCATGGATAGACCTAGAGGCTGTCATACAGAGTGAAGTATAAGTCAGAAAGAAAAATAAACATTTATATTATGGCATATTATGTGGCATATAGAAAAATGAGGCTATTTTGAGCAGTTTCTTATCTGAGCCTCTCTCTAAGTCTCTTTTATTCATTAAGGAGGGAAGGTCAACTTCTGCTTCACCAGAATTGACTTTAATCATCTGTATTGACTTGGCTATATCTAGTCTCTGTGCAGGGATGCCATAGGATATCAGCCTGGTGGCAGTTTAGGGCAAATTGCTAATTCTGCCCATCAGATCCTAATCCACACATGCACCAGACAGTTATATTTCTTTCCCAGGCTTCTGATTCAGGATATTTTGCTTAATATTTTTTAATGACTTTACTAATAGACTTTTCTACTGTTTACATGGCCCTGATTCCCCTTCTCCCACATATAAATAAATCTTTTATTAAAGTAATCCAGAAAGAAAAACACCAATACAGTATACTAACGCATATATATGAAATTTAGAAAGATAGTAACAATAACCCTGTGTACGAGACAGCAAAAGAGACACTGATGTATAGAACAGTGTTATGGACTCTGTGGGAGAGGGAGAGGGTGGGAAGATTTGGGAGAATGGCATTGAAACATGTATAATATCATATATGAAACGAGTTGCCAGTCCAGGTTCGATGCACGATACTGGATGCTTGGGGCTGGTGCACTGGGATGACCCAGAGGGATGGTATGGGGAGGGAGGAGGGAGGAGGGTTCAGGATGGGGAACACATGTATACCTGTGGCGGATTCATTTCGATATTTGGCAAAACTAATACAATATTGTAAAGTTTAAAAAAAAAAAAAAGTATGACTAGAGAGGCTGCAGTCCATGGGGTCGCTAAGAGTCAGACATGACTGAGCGACTTCACTTTCACTTTTCACTTTCATGCATTGGAGAAGGAAATGGTAACTCACTCCAGTGTTCTTGCCTGGAGAATCACAGGGACAGGGGAGCCTGGTGGGCTGCTGTCTATGGGGTTGCACAGAGTCGGACACAACTGAAGCGACTTAGCAGCAGCAGTAGCAGAGAGGAATTTGAGTAATCCACCTACTTTCCCGGCTCAAAACCCTCCCTCCACCCCCAGTTTTTTCCTGTTCCATGACTTGCCCCTTTGCAAAGACCAAGAATGTAATTACATTTCCTCGGATTGCAACTAGGAAGTTCCATGCCAAAACACTCTAGCCTGAGAAAGAGAAATTTCTTTTTAAACATCTGAATTACATGTTCCTATATATTTTAACCTAGAGTCAATAAATTTTTATACACATTTAATCAAAATACTAACCTGTGCTAATTTTGTTTCCAGGACAGAAAACTTACAAAACACATTTTATCTTAAAAGCAAGAGAAATTGCTTTTTTCACACCATATCAACAGAAGTCTCAAGTCTTAATTAAGTACTTTTGATTTTCAACTTGGAAGACATCCAGTCCAAGTAAATAATCATTCTTGCTTTGTGTCTTTAACATATTTCCTTTGAACCCAATTATTTTCTTCTTTGAACACATATTTTCATGGCCAGAGCTCAATAAAGAAGAAAATTCTCTAAAATTGTTTCACAGTAAATGTGAGAAAAATGAACTAATTTGGTCATTAAATTTTCGTATAATTACCTCTCTTTTAGCATCTTTATAATAAAATTATGCATTACTGCTTTAGCAATTTAATGTAAAGAGACTTTGAGTTATTTTACTAATATTTTTATCAGCATTTGCTGGTACATAGGACAGATATATTAGTGGTGGTATTTAAGGGCCTTTTAAACTAATAAGCTGTGATCCTTTGACCATTTATCTCAGCCTTTACTCTAATATAATTTGGTCTAATGAAATGGCTATGTCACTGGAGTATGCCATCTAACCTTTATGTGTCCTCATTCTACATTTGCAGAAATAGTCACAGGCCAGACCCTAAGACTAAAGAAGTTAATATATGCAGATGACCTTGAACAGTTCCTGACACAAAAGAAAACCCCTAAAAAATTACTGTTATGAGAGTTCACATATCCTCTTCTATCTAAATATTTTTGACTTGAGTGCCTGAATTTTCTTGTTGTTTGGTTTTCAGGTCAGAACTTCGCAATCATAATTCTGTGTTTAATGCTTTGCCCTTGTACCCTTTGCACATTGTTTTCCCTGCTGGTTTTTGTTCTCCAGCTTGCTGATTTTTGTGAAAGGAGGTTAATATTATTGTGGACTGTGTAATTTTTGCCTTTCTCATTTAACACAAGACATTAGTGAACTTTAAATGTGTTTATTAGACATTTCTCCTTCTGCTTCTCCAGGGACGAATCTCAACTGTTAAGTCCATCATGGGGGTTGGCCAAAGGTCCTGCATCTAAGAAGGAGTTTCATAAGGAGCCAAAGTGATCATGCTTTGTCAATATTATCAAATTTTTAGATCAACTCTTTCCCTTTCCGCGAGTTCCTCTTATTTCCTGAAATATGATAAAACAGAAACTTTGCTATGGTTCAGGAGAACTAAAGAAAGGGAGCTAGGAAGCTGCCAAGGCTTATTTGGCAGGTGAATTTTTGAGGGGAGCGGGGGCAAAGAAAGATATCTTTTTCTCTGTTTTATATGGTGATGTTCTTCTCCTCCCAAATACCAATACTTAGGTACATGGAGAGCAATTATTAGTTTTTTCACTATTACTATTTATCATTAATTGGAGAAGGAAATGGCATCTCATTCAGGTATTCTTGCCTGGAGAATTCCATGGAGGGCTACAGCCCATAGAGTCACATGGAGTCAGACACAACTGAGTGACTAACACGTTTATCACTATTATTAGTTTTATCCACTAAGTTTATTAAACTTAAAAAAATAATTGTTATAAATAAATGCACAAATAGAGCTAATAACTAAATATAGTTTCAGCAAATTATATTTTTCCAAACACAGACACTGCTTAAAATGTTTAAAAAATTTTTATATGTAGTATATAAGATCTTCTTAAATGTCTCAGCCATATTAACAACAAACAAAATAATTATAGCAGGCTACAAAAATGTTAATATCAATTCTTTAATTTTCTTTCTATTTTATCTATATTTTCTGTTATACTACATTTTTGAGAAAGTGGGGTTCATTAAATACTAGAGCAAGCATCACTTTCTCCCACTCTATTCAGTATATGGGCCTAAGGACTTAATTTAGTAATTTCTCTTATCTTATTCACTTCAGTTCAGTCACTCAGTCATGTCCAACTCTTTGTGACTCCATGAATCGCAGGACATCAGGCCACCCTGTGCATCACCAACTCCCAAAGTACACCCAAACTCGTGTCCATCGAGTCAGTGATGCCATCCACCATCTCATATTCTGTCTGCCCCTTCTCTTCCTGCCCCCAATCCCTCCCAGCAACAGAGTCTCTTCCAATGAGTCAACTCTTAGCATGAGGTGGCCAAAGTATTGGAGTTTCAGCTTTATCATCAGTCCTTCCAATGAACACCCAGGACTGATCACCTTAGGATGGACTGGTTGGATCTCCTTGCAGTCCAAGGGCCTCTCAAGAGTCTTCTCCAACACCACAGTTCAAAAGCATCAATTCTTCAGCACTCAGCTTTCTTCACAGTCCAAGTCTCACTTCCATACATGACTACTGGAAAAACCATAGCCTTAACTAGATGGATCTTTGTTGGCAAAGTAATGTCTCTGCTCTTTAATACGCTATCTAGGTTGGTCATAACTTTCCTTCCAAGGAGTGAAAGTGAAGTGAAAGTCACTCAGTCATGTCTGACTCTTTGAGACCAAATGGACTATACAGTCCATGGAGTTCTCCAGGCCAGAATACTGGAGTGGATAGCCTTTTCCTTCTCTAGTGAGTAAGTGTCTTTTAATTTCATGGCTGCAATCACTATCTGCAGTGATTTTGGAGCCCTCAAAAATAAAGTCTGATACTGTTTCCACTCTTTCCCCATCTATTTCCCATGAATTGATGAAATCACATGCCATGATCTTAGTTTTCTGAATGTTGAGCTTTAAGCCAACTTTTTCACTCTCCACTTTCACTTTCATCAAGAGGCTTTTGAGTTCCTCTTCACTTTTTGCCATAAGGGTGGACTCATTTGCATATCTGAGGTTATTGATATTTCTCCCGGCAGTCTTGATTCCAGCTTGTGTTTCTTCCAGTCCAGCGTTTCTCATGATGTACTCTGTATAGAAGTTAAATAAACAGGGTGACAATATACAGCCTTGATGAACTCCTTTTCCTATTTGGAACCAGTCTGTTGTTCCATGTCCAGTTCTAACTGTTGCTTCCTGACCTGCATACAAATTTCTCAAGAGGCAGATCAGGTGATCTGGTATTCCCATCTCTTTCAGAATTTTCCACAGTTTATTGTGATCCACACAGTCAAAGGCTTTGGCAAAGTCAATAAAGCAGAAATAGATGTTTTTCTGGAACTCTCTTGCTTTTTCCATGATCCAGAGGATGTTGGCAATTTGATCTCTGGTTCCTCTGCCTTTTGTAAAACCAGCTTGAACATCAGGAAGTTCATGATTCACATATTGCTGAAGCCTGGCTTGGATAATTTTGAGCATTACGTTACTAGCGTGTGAGATGAGTGCAATTGTGCGGTAGTTTGAGCATTCTTTGGCATTGCCTTTCTTTGGGATTGGAATGAAAACTGACTTTTCCAGTCCTGTGGCCATTGCTGAGTTGTCCAAATTTGCGGCATATTGAGTGCAGCGCTTTCACAGCATCATCTTTCAGGATTTGGAATAGCTCAACTGGAATTCCATCACCTCCAGTAGCTTTGCTCGTAGTGATGCTTTCTAAGGCCCACTTGACTTCACATTCCAGGATGTTTGGCTCTAGGTCAGTGATCACACCATCTCAAACATCAATGTCATATATTAGGGCTTTGACAGAACAGACTACCTACATTTCATATCATACTGACACAAATTCATTTTAGGTTCTGATGATAAATGCTAAATGCACTTCCCAAGTGGCTCAATGGGTAAAGAGTCTGCCTGCGATTCAGGAGATACAGGTTCAAACCCTGGGTCACAAAGATCCTTGGAGGAGGGCATGGCAACCTACTCCAGTATTCTTGCCTGGAGAAAAGCCCATGGACAGAGAAGCCTGCAGCCTACAGTCCATAGGTTTGCAAAGAGTAGGACACAACAGCAGGGACTGAGCACACATCATGCTAAGAAATACAATTAGAAATTAAATATAATGCTAAGTATAGTCAAATCATCAAGAGAAAAGCTGAGTAGAGAGCTAGCCAAAGAAGCCTAGCACTGAGTTAGAAGAAAGGACAGCATGCAAAAGCCACAAGTGTCAAAGATTCCAGTAGTGTGTTATTCTTAATTTTTAATAAAATTTCCTATAATTTCCTCAAAATGCATTTTATATTAATACATTTGGAATTATTAAAATTTTTAATTGTGTTCTCACAATAGCTCATAATTTTTACATTAAAAATAATTTCTTCACAGATGCTGAGGGAGCTAGTAAGTTCAAAGAAAAATATACCTTGATATTATTAATTTTTTGTATCAAAATGTGTAAACATTTCAGCTGAAATATTTATGCAGATATAATATTTCTGCCTTCCCTGAAGGTACTTTTCTTCAAAAAGTATTTTTACAAGATAAAATTAATTATTTTCTATAATTTTGATTATTTGAATGCTTCACCAAATTTAGATGTTGTGAAATATACAACTCAACTCCATTACATTCAAGTAGAATATAAATCTATTTTAAAAATAAGAGAAGCATAGGAAAATTCATCCCATAGTATATATATTCTAAAGAACAAAGATAAATTTCAAAACTAAATACTTTAAAACATAGAGTTTATCACACAATTTACTACCTTGATTTTGAGGGAATACTGTTCAATGTGTTTCTTTTTTTAAGTTTAATTTCAATAATTAAAACTTATGAAAAGCTTCAAAGTTGAATTTTCTTCATTCTTTGGTTGTAAATATATGATTAAAGATTTCCAGCTAAGTTTGAACAAAATAGATCTAAAATTTTAGAAAAGGTATTTATAAAATTTTTAATAACATTTTAGAAAAGTTAATTTCCAAGCTTTTTTAAAATTTAGATATTGTCAAAAGCTCCTTTAAAAGCATAAAAGTAAGAAAATGTACTTATATATATACAAATATCCTTATAAGTACTAGTGTGTATACACACACAAACATATCACCCTCTTGAAAACATTCTGTGCAAATATAAAAATAATTATCTTTTACATAGAATACATAGAAGTCACTCAGTCGTGCCCGACCTTTTGCAACCCCATGGACTATAGCCCACCAGGCTCCTCCCTCCATGGGATTCTCCAAGCAAGAGTACTGGAGTGGGTTGCCATTTCCTTCTCCAGGGGATCTTCCCGACCCAGGGATTGAACCCTGGTATCCTGCATTCCAAGCAGACGCTTTAACCTCTGAGCCACCAGGGAAGCCCTAATTATCTTTTAGTACTACCATTTCTATTTTCATTGGTAAAACATTTCCACTTGGGACATGATTATAAATTACAAGAATTTTTTAAAATATAAATTTCAGTGTTCCAATACCATTTTTACTCAGAAGCTTCTTCAGTTCATAATAGCAATACTTATACTGTGACATTTTGTTTCTCTCAATTTTTAATTTATATTTTTATAACAAAAAACAATTTCATATTTACAATAAAGCCTCTTAATTGAATTTCAGATATCATCAGTGAACTTCCAAAACTTTTTTTCTGATTCCACAAATTGGACGTATAAATAATCCATTGTTGGAATTAACTGACTTTCTGTTTGAGGCATCTGTTGACACTGGTTTACTGGCACCATGTAATTGTTTGCAAAGCTCTTCTGCTAATGGATCTAACACACCAATTGCTATCACCACACTTCTCAGAAGTGCAAACACACATACAAACTTGTTATAAAAAATAAGCCAAATTAATTCAGCAGAATAGTCATTTGATACAATTAAAAAATCATACTTTACATAGTATTATGTAAATGAACTTTCTACAAATGCCCCTACTAACTTTACATCTTCAGACACAATGTTTTAAATATTTATTAATTTGGCAATCTGATGCTTTTTGAGTAAATGTGTATATTCTGGTTTTGACTTCTGTCCAGTGATATCACCACAGTACCCAGGGTGGATAGTAGATGCCAATAAATATATCGGAAAGGTTACACATTTATTATCAACTTTTTTGAGAAACATAAGTTCAGTATCTAATATGTCATTAAAACATACACTTTTATTGAGTTCATTGCTCCTGATTTGTTGCAAATTTAGAAAAAGATGATTATGATTTGCCAATCTTATCCTATAAGCTGACTCATGAAATACATGTTTGAATGACATAAGGACTGTGTTTAATATTAAGATGCTTTTTTCTTTTCTCTCACTCATTTGAGGTTTTCCCTCTCCCATGAAAAATAATCATTTCTTTCATTATGAAACAAGTATTTAGCCACATACTCTTTTTCACACATTTAAAAGTTACACATCACAAATTAAACAGTAAATATTTCTTCTCAGCAATAGGAACCACAGATGCATTTAGCAAATAGATGTTAGCACACTAGGAAAAGAGATTCCAGCAGCTAAACCTCTCCAAAACTAATGTTTTATCATGCAATTAACTTTAAAATTAACAAGAAAATAAATTCAAGGAAAAAATTGAGAAAATTTGCATAGGCAATTCACAGAATGGTTGTAAGTTTATGAAAATAAGTTCATCCTTTTTAGTATTCAGAAAAATGTAAGTTTTAACAACAGTGCAATAGTTCAAATTGACTAAAATGAGTAGAAGAAGATGAAATACAATCTAGGATGTGGCAGGATGTGCTTTTCTGTTGGGAGAATAACCAGATTCTGCCATTTGGGGGCAGTCTGATAGTACTTGGAAAATAAGTAACCATAAGTTCTTGGAACAAGTGTTCTGACTCCTAGATACATACCCTAGAGAAATCTTTCATGGAACTACATCAATTCAAGCACTATTTGGTCTGGAGGGAATGTAGATAGTCATTTTCCATTAGAGAGAAATGATTAAATAAAATGTGACAAGGTAGCTCTTGACTGACAAGGCAGCTTTTGGCATACAATGTAACAATAAGACTAACTGGGATAGAGAGACATACAGCAATGTGGATAGATAATCAAAAAAAAAAAAAAAAGCTATGGCTAATTTTTTTTATAAAATCAGGAAAATGGAGAACATTTATAACAATTTAAAAGTAATTTAAATAAGATACATATGCTTACTATACCCAGTATTTTTTCAGATAACTCATATCCAAAGACACACCCCAAACATATTATAGGGGCAAGAATACTACATTCTGAAAGAAAAGCAGCAAGAACCACACTTCTAGGAAGTTACAGCAAAGAGAGGCAGATGTTGAGTTTATAAGCTTTGCAAGTGATGACTAGCAGAATATGACATCCAAACCATGACTACAGTAGTTCAGGACATACTACCTCAAAATATGGTTGATTTTGATGTTGATTATTTTGATCTGTAGGTACCTGGAAAACAGCGAATGCAGGGAGGAGCTTTCTCTAAACTCCCCTTCTCTGCCTAAAGACAGAAATTCAAAAAGGAACTCAATTGTCAGAAATGTTCTCCCAAGGATGTCACCAGCCAAGGATGATTGACTCTTGCTAGGAGAGAGGAGACTAGAAGCTGACGCCAAGCAGGGCCCTGTGGGGCTCCTGGGCATGGAGGCATTTCAGTCCCCTACTTCTTGTAGGCAAGACTCCAGCCTCTATGACCTTCTCTGAGGTCCAAAGGAGAACAGTTGCTAATCAAAGGAGAAGCAGCAATGAAACCATCTGAGGCAAGATTAAAGGGACCAGAGAGGCTCATAAAGAATGAAAAAAAAAAAAAAAAAAGATTAGGAGACCTACCACCTGAGACCCTGCACAAACCCTAACCTTGTCAGCAACCCCACTCTTCTGAAGCTTTACTGAAGAAGGAATGTGCTTATCACTTACTGCTGCTTGACTATATAACCTCTCCCTACTCAAGAGAGATCACAGCTCTTGAGGCGCTAGGCTACTGTGTTTCCCTTTTGCCTGGAAAATAATAAATTATAATAAAAATAATAATTACATTCTTTCTTCCTCCTCCATAACTCTGTCTCCATATTTTTGTTTGGCATTGGTGCACAGAAAGCCACAATTTTGGTGACAAAGTCAACACTTCACCTAGACAAATTTTGTTCAAACCACCACGCTGGTATTGAGCAGGACCCTGTAGGGCTCCTGGGCACAAAAGCCTTGCTCTGTTGCCAATTTCTTGATTATAGGAAATAGGCTTCATTCAGTCTCCAAGAACTTCCAAGAATTCTTATGGCAGGTTCATGCATGCATGGCAGGTTCAGTCGTGTCTGACTCTTGTGACCCAATGGACTGTAGCCCACCAGGCTTCTCTGTCCATGGGGATTCTCCAGGCAAGAATACTGAAGTGGGTTGCCATGACCTTCTCCAGAGGATCTTCCCAACCCAGGGGTGGAACCTGGGTCTCTTATGTCTCCTGAATTGGCAAGCAGATTCTTTGCCATCGGTGCCACCTGGGAAGCCCATATGGCAAGTTCAAACAGATGCTAATTAGGGAAGGCAGGAGATACAGAAGCAAAGGAGGAACTGTCAAGAAAGAATAGTGCAACCTTGAACCAAATTTCTAGTTCACCCTCAAGAGAGATACATAACCATATCTTTGAGCTGTTTCGCAGGTATTAAAAACCACTCCAGGTGTCAGAAGTTAATTGCATGCTGCAATAAACACAGAGACCCCAAAATTTGGTGGAAACAGAAAGTTGATTATGCTGACTCCCACTTACCTGATCATCAACCAACCAGACTGTCCACAAGCTGAGCACACCATCTTTGAACCATCACAATAAAACTCCTCACTACCCTCTCCAGTCTGGGACATATGATTTTGAAGGCATTAGCCCACTGTGGCCCCCTTTACCTAGCAAAGCAATAAAGTTATTCTTTTTTGAGGTGCAAAACTCTGCCTCTGAGACTTGATTAGGAGCTGAGGGACAGAGGCTGGATTTGGCTTCTAACATCCCACTGAAATTGAGTACCCCCAAAAACCCAGTTTCTCTGCAGTTTATAATTAATCTCTCTATGCAAAATGTCATTCTCTTTCTTGTCTAACACCTGTTCCCCTCAAGACTGAGGAGAATCAAAAAGGGAAGATCAAAACCAAGCAGGGCTCTGTTGACCCCTCTCAGGTGCAAAGGCTGTTTTACATCTCCTATTTTTTGTTTGTGGGAAAAAGGCTTTTTTTTTTTTTTTTTTGCTTTTTTAAAATTTAAATTTATTTATTTTAATTAGAGGCTAATTACTTTACAATATTGTATTGCTTGTGCCATACATCAACATGAATCCGCCATGGGTGTACACGTGTTTCCCATCCTGAACCCCTCTCCCACCTCCCTCCCCATCCCATCCCTCTGGGTCATCCCAGTGCACCAGCCCCGATCATCCTGTATCATGCATCGAACCTGGACTGATGATTCGTTTCACATATGATATTATATATGTTTCAATGCCATTCTCCCAAATCATCCCACCCTCGCCCTCTCCCACAGAGTCCAAAGGACTGTTCTATACATCTGTGTCTCTTTTGCTGTCTCCCATACAGGGTTATCGTTATCTTTCTAAATTCCATATATATGCGTTAGTATACTGTATTGGTGTTTTTCCCTCTGGCTTACTTCACTCTGTATAATAGGCTCCAGTTTCATCCACCTCATTAGAACTGATTCAAATGTATTCTTTTTAATGGCTGAGTAATACTCCATTGTGTATAGGTACCACAGCTTTCTTATCCATTCATCTGCTGATGGACATCTAGGTTGCTTCCATGTCCTGACTATTATAAACAGTGCTGCAATGAACATTGGGGTACACGTGTCTCTTTCAATTCTGGTTTCCTCAGTGTGTATACCCAGCAGTGGGATTGCTGGGTCATATGGCAGTTCTATTTCCAGTTTTTAAAGGAATCTCCACACTGTTCTCCATAATGGCTATACTAGTTTGCATTCCCACCAACAGTGTAAGAGGGTTCCCTTTTCTCCACATCCTCTCCAGCGTTTATTGCTTGTAGACTTTTGGATCGCAGCCATTCTGACTGGTGTGAAATGGTACCTCATAGTGGTTTTGATTTGCGTTTCTCTGATAATGAGTGATGTTGAGCATCTTTTCATGTGTTTATTAGCCATCTGTATGTCTTCTTTGGAGAAATGTCTATTTAGTTCTTTGGCCCATTTTTTGATTGGGTCATTTTTCTGGAATTGAGCTGCAGGAGTTGCTTGTATATTTTTGAGATTAGTTGTTTGTCAGTTGCTTCATTTGCTATTATTTTCTCCCATTCTGAAGGCTGTCTTTTCAGGTTTTAGTCTCCTAGACCTCCCCAGAGTTCCAGAGGGTGAACTTGTACCCATATTAATTATGGGACTGAAGGAATGCAGAAAGAAATAATAGTGTTCTGATGGGGCCTGGTTCTTCCTCAAGGAATATACATAACAATCTGATAAATATCTCTCAGTTTATCTACAGGAACTAAGGCCCCCACCCAGGTGCAGGATGGTAACTTCAGGCTGAGTATAAGCACATGGCTAGTTGAAACCGAAGGCAGATTCCAGCTCTTTGCAACACCGTGGATTGAAATCCACCAGGCTTCTCTGTCTACGGGAATTCTGCAGGCAAGAATACTAGAGTGGATTGCCATAGCCTCCTCCAGGGGATCTTCCCAACCCTGGGATCAAACTCAGATCTCCTGCATTGCAGGTAGATTCTTAACCAACTGATCCACCAGGAAAGCCCATGAATACTGGAGTGGAAAGCCTAACCCTTCTCCAGGAGATCTTCCCAACCCAGGGGAACTGGGGTCTCCCGCATTGCGGTGGATTCTTTACCAGATGAGCTACCAGGGAAGCCCTATTCCTAGAATACCATCCTTCTCCTTCACCATCAACCAATTAGAGAAACATCACACATCCTGCAGACTTCCCCCAAATTTTACTTATAAAAACTCTTCCAAGAAAACCATCAGAGAGTTTGGGTCTTTTGAGCTTGAGCCCTGTCCTCCTTGCTGGGCCACTGCAATAAACCTTTCTCTGCACCAAACTTCAATATTTCAGTTTCTCTGTCCTCACTGCGTGTCTAGCACTTGAACAAGTATTTGACCATACCACTTTTTCTTCTAAGGATCCATTCCTCTTTCCTAAAATAAAAATCATTTACTCAAATAGGGCTCTATCCCTTCACCCTTTCCCCTAGTAAGAGAGTATTTAGCCCTGAATTCTGAGCCATCTCTGGGAGTTGCTCATTTTTCCCTGGGTATTTCACACATAAACATGAGATATACATGTTAATAAACATTTTTTCTTTTGTTAATCTTTTTATGACAGAGGTCTTGGCTAAGAGCACAGAAGGATAAAAAGAAAATTATTTTTTCCTCCTCTACATAAGTTTGTAGAATGGAACTCAAGCAGCTCCAGATAGTAAAAAATGAGAGCGAGTCCTACAGACAACAGAACTCTCTCTGGTTCATGATATGATTTTTCACTCCCTCTCGATACTCAGTACAATTATACAGTGCATGATACTGTGTGCCACTGGAAAATATACTGAGAAATATAAAGAGGTCACCTGGGTTTGATGAAGTAAGTTGAGGATATCAAATAGCGAGAAACCTGAACAACTTAAGGCAGAGTGAAGAGCAGAAATCACAGAAGGCCTTTGAATAGTTCAAGGCTGTAAGAGTGCACTTCTAGTTTAATTAACATAAGGGTTAAAGAAGAAGAATATCCACCCACCCCCCCAAGACATTTGTGTTACCTAAGGATTGAAGAAAATCACTGGCATCAAAAATGCCAGTCCAGGTTCAATGCACGATGCTGGATGCTTGGGGCTGGTGCACTGGGACGACCCAGAGGGATGGTATGGGGAGGGAGGAGGGAGGAGGGTTCAGGATGGGGAACACATGAGAAATAAAGGAATAAAAAAAAAAAAAAAGAAAAATCAACAGTTTCTGACATCTAAACTTCTATTTTCTAAAATTTGGAAATATAAAGATACATGTAAGTAAATGGGGAAGAATTTTTGTAAGTACATGAAGATAAATGGAAGGACAGAATAAAAGCACTTTTTTTTCCTATCTAAACCACTCAAATTCCCCTTTGATTACATTTAAATTACTCCTTTTCTTGGGTTTAATTTTACATGCTTTATGTGCATTGAATTAAAAAGTCAATTTTCAGTATGCATTTATTTATCATTTGGTGCACTGCTATTTTACAGGGTAATTTTGTTCTGAGTTAAAATGAATAGATGTTTGCTAATTCAATCCTATTCTTTAAAAGTTAATCCTGTGTTAATAAGAGTTGGGAGTCAATATTGCTTTAACTCATTTTTATATTTTCTTGTAAAAATGCTTCTTGTGTTCTAATATAAAAATAACAGGTTGATTGTAAAATAAAAGATAGCTCAATAGTAGCATCTCATATCAATTTCATTTACTTTAAAGTGAGGGCTAAAAAAATAAAGTAAAATAAAGTGAGGACTAGTAGAAAGAAATAATCATAATACATACTTAGAAGTACTTACTTTTTCACATATATATTATCCGTTAACATAATACCTTTAAGATCAATGCTGTAATTGTAAACATACTGGAGAGTTTCAATTGAACATAGAAAAAACATTTAATTGGAACTAAAGTATAGAAGTTAGCCTTATGCTATGAAGCATACTTAATATAATTAATGAGATATATTTAATATATATTTGTTCTTGCTTAGGCAATAAATCATGTCTTCCTCTTTTGCTATCTCATGTAGCCCACAAAGTTCCTCTGTCCATGGGGCTTTTCAGACAAAAACACTGGAGTTAGTTACCATTTCCTTCTCCAAAGGAACTTTCCGACCCAGGAATACAATTTGCATGTCCTATGTCTCCTGCATTGCAGGTGGATTCTTTACCCACTGAACCACCCAGGAAGCCCAGAAAACTATACAGAACCAAGGTATACTCCTGCTCATAGTCGTTAGCAGAAGGAACTCAGTAGCACATTTATTCTTTTTGAAAGCTCATCATTTCAGTGGTAATTGGAAGTGCCCACCTATACCTCTACTCTGTCTGAACTGTTTTCTTAATATCTTATTAAATTTAATGTATCAATTTCAAAAGTATTTACAAGTGTAAAAGGTTTCTTTGGCCACTCATTGTTTCACAATTGTTTGATCAGGAACTTCGTATCTTCTGCAAGAAAGAAACTTTAGCTGTCCTTCCCTCTTTTGTGAAGTACATGTGGGAACCTGAGGGTTTGATTAGATGTGAATGTCCAGATGTGTCTGATTTTAAAATTGAACACAAGTTAACTCTGGCCTTCTTGGGGTTTGGATAGACTGTTGTACCACTAATTCTTGTTCAATATCTCTGCCATTAAGGAAGAGCGATTTCCTCAGGAATGGATATATCTAGCTGGTTCAGTAAGACTTACTGTATTGTCTTCTACCAAGGACCTCATGGCCTGCAAAGTTTGGGGACAAATATCCTTCTCTTAATTCCTCTTTGAACCTATTTCACTTTTGTGTTAAAGAGTATTTGTCTCTTTACCATATTGGCTATTGTTACCAAGGGGCAGTGGCTAAAAATAATTTTCTCAGAGGTCAAGTAATTGTTTTACCCCCATACCAAATCCATGAAAATGTTTTCAGCTTAATATACACTGGTTGTATGACTGTACATTCCAAGACATGTTCTAGATTTTGTTCAGTTCAGTTCAGTCACTCAGTCGTGTCTGACTCTTTGTGACCCCATGAATTGCAGCACCCCAGGCCTCCCTGTCCATCACCAACTCCCAGAGTTCACCCAAACTCATGTGCATCGAGTCGGTAATGCCATCCAGCCATCTCATCCTCTGTTGCCCCCTTTTCCTCCTGCCCCCAAACCCTCCCAGCATCAAGGTCTTTTCCAATGAGTCAACACTTTGTATCAGGTGGCCAAAGTACTGGAGTTTCAGCCTCATTATCAGTCCTTCCAATGAATACCCCAGACTGGTCTCCTTTAGGATGGACTGGTTGGATCTCTTTGCAGTCCAAGGGGCTCTGAAGAGTCTTCTACAACACCACAGTTCAAAAGCATCAATTCCTCAGTGCTCAGCTTTCTTCATAGTCCAACTCTCACATCCACACATGACCACTGGAAAAACCATAGCCTTGACTAGACAGACCTTTGTTGGCAAAGTAATATCTCTGCTTTTTAACATGCTATCTAGGTTGGTCATAACTTTCCTTCCAAGGAGTGAGCATTCAAAAATAAATAAAATATAGCCTGTGCCCTCATGAAGATCACAATCTAGAAGCAAGTGAGAAAAACACCACAGCAGGTATAGCATTTAAGAAGAACTCTGATTTAAAGAAGCACTATAAACAAGTAATGGACAGATGTCAGGTAAGGGCACGATCAGGTTCATCCAGAAGGGCTGTGAATTTCATCACAGATGTGATAATATCTTGGTTGGTCTTGGACAAATGATGACTATTACTTGGCCGATATGAGAATATTTTAATAGATTTATTTCTCTGGATGATAAGAAACGTGGAGACAGTCAGTGAACCACATTGTTGAACAATAAAGTCAGGTCCAGTATCTCTTTGATTCAGTTGCCCTTTCTATGCTTAAAAAATAAAAAAAATAAAAAGACACTGTAGCTCCAGATAATATATTCAGATTCAGGAAAGAACTAGATGGTAAGCTCTAGTAAAATCTGCCACTTTAGTAGAAGAAGCAATATTTTTCTACTATAAGACAATTTGTATGTCCCACTTATAAGAATCCTGCCACTTGGCCATCTTAAGCTGAAAAGGGATTTGTGAAGAACCAGTCCAAAATGTCTAGTCTCTAGTTGAAAGGCAATAAGGAAAAAGGTTAACATGTTTGGTATGAATTAACCAATCTATGAGGTCAATCTCAGTTGAATAGAGATATATCACATTGAAAAATAAGAAAATAAAGTTGAAGTCCAAGGGAAAAAAGTGAGATTGAAGCAAAGAGAGATGAAAATATGAGCATAGGACATTTTATGTGAAAAGAGGTAGGTATGAGAATGGAATGACATGGCATCAGCTGTGTTTAGTGGATAAATATTCATGTTGAAAATAAATTTAATATGTCAGTTTCTAAAGGAAGTAAGCTTTGTCTTTTTCTTTTCAAGTGGATTAGAAGACTTTTGATTTTCTCTTGTTTCCGCCACCTCTAACCTACCACTGCAAGCATCATGAACACTATAGACTAATTTAATAAAAAATTTTGCACACTTCTTAGGTGTCAGACACTTTGCAAAGCATTGGAGTTATAAAAATGGACTTCATTCTGAAGAAGCCTTGAACCAAGTAGAAAAGCATTAAAACCTAAGGCCATGTTGCAGTTTTTAAGTGGTGTGATAAAGGAACCTAAACTCATGTTCTATTAGTAATATGAAATCTCATGATCTAAGAGATTTTTCCTTATGAAATTAAAGTCCATGGTACCTTATTAGAACTATATTCCATTTACAAAGAAATTAAGCATGTTCTTATAATATGTTCATTGCAATTTAATGTATTTATTAAATCAGGTTTAGAATGGGAAAATGAAACAAGGAAAATTTCCTTTTAAAAATTACTTTAATTCATATTCAATAATTCCTCCAAAAAATCCAGAAAGAGAATAAAATAATCATTTAGGCAGTAAATTTGGCATCATCAAGAATTCTTTCACACTAATGCAGGGAGTTGAGGAGCAAGGAATACATACAGGAAAAAATCTAAGATGCAATTTAAGGACATTCAGGACAAAAGTAAAGGGTTTTCCTTTAAAAAAAATTTGGCCCAGATACTCTGGAATAATATTTAAAAGCCATAAGAGGCTTTGCCATAGTCTAGAAATTATTAATTTTCTAGGCTTGGAAATTTAGTTTTGTCAATATATCCAAGTGTGATAGAATTCTCTGGATCAGACTTATTACTTTGCAGACAAAGGTCTGTATAGTCAAAGCTATGGTTTTTCCAGTAGTGATGTATGGATATCAGAGTTGGAGCAGAAAGAAAGCTGAATGCTGAAGAATTCATGGTTTTGAAATGTGGTGTTGGAGAAGATTCTTGAGAGTCCCTTGGACTGCAAGGAAATCAAACTAGTCTGACTGAGCAACTGAAGAACAACAACTTATCACAAAGAAGTAGGGAAAAACACAAAAAAGCCAGTTCATTGATATAAATAAAATAAAACTAAGATTGGAGAGATGACAAGAGACTGAGCACTTTTTCATAATTAACAAATATAAAGTGTGAAAGTGAAAGTGTTATTTGCTCAGTCATGTCTGACTCTTTGTGACCCCATGGATTGTAGCACACCAGGCTCCTCTGTCCATGGAATTCTCCAGGCCAGAATACTGGAATTGGTAGCCATTACCTTCTCTAGGAGATCTTCCCAATCCAGGAATCTCATCATGGTCTCCTGCATTGCAGGTAGATTTTTTACCATCTGAGCCACCAGGGAAGCCCAACAAATATAAACTGAAAATATTCTGAGACCAGTCGTATTACAAATGTGTAAAATATGAAATCAAGATACTTCAGTTTTTCCTCACAGGAAGTTGAGGTGAGTCAGATTTTTAAAATATCTAGTTAATATATGGACAAAAGAAAACACAGACCAATAAATACTATTCAGATAACTAAAATGAGTGCCATGAAAGAGAACACTGAATGGCTAAATTAAATTGTCATGGAAACTCTTCCTGAGGAGATACCATTTTAGGCTGAATGAATGAATATCAAAGGTGATTCTATTACAAAGTCAGTAAGACAACCATTATAGGCAGCATGAATGTTTATGGAAAAAACCTAAAATGGAACCAGCTTGATATATCTGTGAAACCAAAATTTTTCAATATGGCTAAAGCAAAGCAAATAAGACAGAGAGCAGTATGAGAGAGAAGGATGGAGAGGAGGGCAAGAGTTGATGACATAAGGGTGTGGCCAGAAGAAGCAGTAGATTTTTCCACTAAGTCCATTGGGGAAGTTCTGGAGAATTTTAAGCAGGAAATTGACATAATAATGCATATTTTTGAAAGATACATTTCTAGCTGTTATGTTTTACTTTTAACGAAGGCAAAAGTGGAAGCAGGAAATACATTTAGGGGACTGCTGTGGTATTCCAAGTCAAAGATGTGGTGCTATAGCCAAGAGAATTTAAAAGATGTGAAGAGAAATCAATTCAAAACGTGCTTTCCCTCTGTATGGCAGGCTCTAGATTCAACCATATCACTTCAACTGATTCAACTTTGTTCCTTTTTATTGCTGAGTAATATTCCATTGTACATAGGTACCACATCATCTTTATCCATTCATCTGTCATGGTTGCTTTCATGTCCTTGCTAGTGTAAATAACATTGCAGCAAACACTGGCATACATGTATCTTTATGAGTTATGGTTTTCTCAGGGTATATGCCCAATAGTGGGATTGCAGGGTTTGAATAGAGGTGCAGATGTAGGGAACAGATTGGTGGACACAGAGGGGGAATGAGAGGGTGGGATGAATTGAGAGTGTAGCAATTACATATATACATTTCCATGTGTAAAATAGATAGCTAGCAGGAAGCTGCTCTATAGCAGCTCAGCTCGATGCTCTGTGATGGCCTACATGGGTGGGATGGGAGGGTGGGAGATAGGTTAAAGACGGAGGAGAATATACGTATGCATAAGGCTGACCCACGATGTTTTACAGCAGAAACTAACATTTTAAAGTGATTATGTTCCAATAAAAAATGCTTTCCCAGGATATCTGAAAGTACATATAGATGGATAGGATGAGATGGGTGTATCCGTTCAGATGCTTTCAAATGCAAGAAATAAAGTGTCTAATTGAAAGAGGCTTTAAAGAATCTCACATAACAACATATATGGAGGGAGATATTTCCAGATTTAGTAATTCAATATATCATCCATAATTGTTCTCCCTCTTTATCTGCTAGTGTCAAAATTATTGGCAGATGTAGGTACATATATCTGACATATACATGACAGAATGGGGAAGACAGGATCATCTCTTTCACATTCTTTGCTTCTCTTTTAATTATATATATATATATATATTTTTTTTTTTTCTCCCATAGCTCCCATGCACACTTACTTTAAGTTCAGTCATATCTAATTCTTTGTGACCCTATGCCCAGGCTCTTCTGTCCATGGGATTCTCAGCAAAAATACTGGAGTGGGTTGCCATGTCCTTCTCCAGGGTATCTTCCTACCCAGAGATTGACCCCACATCTCTTATGTCTCCTGCATTGCCAGGTGGATTCCTTACCACTAGTGCCACCTGGGAAGGCTTTGGTCCTACTGCTGCTGCTGCTGCTGCTCCTAAGTCGCTTCAGTCGTGTCCGACTCTGTGCAACCCCATAGATGGCAGTCCACCAGGCTTCCCCATCCCTGGGATTCTCCAGGCAAGAACACTGGAGTGGGTTGCCGTTTCCTTCTCCAATGCATGAAAGTGAAAAGTGAAAAGGAAGTCGCTCAGTCGTGTCCAACTCTTTGTGACCCCATGGACTGCAGCCTACCAGGCTCCTCTGCCCATGGGATTTTCCAGGCAAGAGTACTGGAGTGGGGTGCCGTTGCCTTCTCCTTGGTCCTACTAGCTAGGATTAAAAACCTCATACTTATATTCTATGAAAAAAGAAACAGAAATAGGAAGAATTCTGTCATTTTTAGCTTCTCTTGCAAGATGTGGACTGATAGAGATGAAGATGATATTCAAACTTTCCAACTAATATGTTCCCTTCAAAAAACCTATTACTATGTATTACATAGCAGTTAGATTTCACTATTCATCAAATCTCATTTGGCTATGTAAATGACAAAATGTTTGTATGATGTTCAATATCAAGCACTTTCCTGAAAAATATATGATTAGATATTAACGTTCCTTTGACTTCACATCAGCATTTCCGTCTTTAGGAAGAAGCATCTACTTACATCAATATGAGGCTAAAAAGAAAGATGCAGAATTCCAAATAATTTTAAACTACTAGTAGATATAGATACCAATATATTCTATCTCCAGATAGAGATAGAATAACCATGTGCCTTTTAGTAATATATACTCTAAATATCTATATATAAGTATCTATGATGAATATATGAGGCATGAATTTTATGTATTAACATATCAAAACCACAAGATACTATGTTTATTAAATGATATATAAAAGATTCATTCTTAGTCCAGATTGTCTTACTCTTTGACACCCCATGGATGTACAGATCAGATCAGATCAGATCAGTCACTCAGTCGTGTCCGACTCTTTGCAACCCCATGAACTGCAGCACGCCAGGCCTCCCTGTCCATCACCAACTCTCAGAGTTCACTCAGACTCACGTCCATCGAGTCAGTGATGCCATCCAGCCATCTCATCCTCTGTCGTACCCTCCTCCTCCTGCCCCCAATCCCTCCCAGCATCAGAGTCTTTTCCAATGAGTCAACTCTTCGCATGAGGTGGCCAAAGTACTGGTCAGCTTTAGCATCATTCCTTCCAAAGAATTCCCAGGGCTGATCTCCTTCAGAATGGACTGGTTGGATCTCCTTGCAGTCCAAGGGACTCTCAAGAGTCTTCTCCAACACCACAGTTCAAAAGTATCAATTCTTTGGCTCTCAGCCTTCTTCACAGTCCAACTCTCACATCCATACATGACCACAGGAAAAACCATAGCCTTGACTAGACAGACCTTTGTTGGCAAAGTAATGTCTCTGCTTTTGAATATGCTATCTAGGTTGGTCATAACTTTCTTTCCAAGGAGTAAGCGTCTTTTAACATGGCTGCAATCACCATCTGCAGAGATTTTGGAGCCCAGAAAAATAAAAGTCTGACACTGTTTCTACTGTTTCCCCATCTATTTCCCATGAAGTGATGGGACCAGATGCCATGATCTTTGTTTTCTGAATATTGAGCTTAAGCCAACTTTTTCACTCTCCTCTTTCACTTTCATCAAGAGGCTTTTTAGTTCTTCTTCACTTTCTGCCATAAGGGTGGTCTCATCTGCATATATGAGGTTATTGATATTCTCCCAGCAATCTTGATTCCAGCTTGTGCTTCTTCCAGTCCAGCGTTTCTCATGATGTACTCTACATATAAGTTAAATAAACAGGGTGACAATATACAGCCTTGATGAACTCCTTTTCCTATTTGGAACCAGTCTGTTGTTCCATGTCCAGTTCTAACTGTTGCTTCCTGAGCTGCATACAAATTTCTCAAGAGGCAGATCAGGTGATCTGGTATTCCCATCTCTTTCAGAATTTTCCACAGTCCATGGAATTCTCCAGGTCAGAATATTGGAGTACCCATTCCCTTCTCCAGGGTATCTCCCCAACCCAGGGATCAAACCCAGGTTTCTTGTATTGCAGGCAGATTCTTTACTAGCTGAGTCATCAGGCAAGCTCAATAATGAATACATGATGTATCAAATCTTAGTAACAAAGTCTGCTTCAGGCTCTATCTATATATAAATAATTTATCAGGAAAAAATAACTCAAATAATGTTTTAGTAAGGATCAAAAATTTCTACTTATTATCACATCGTTTAATACTTCTATGATATCCTATAGTTGAATCACTAGCATATTCTCTGTGTGCTTTCAAAAACAGTTGCTGTTAATTCCAGCAGACAGGAAAGTTTTTTTTTTTTTTCTCCAACGGAAGAGGTAAATTTGCTAACAAAATTAAAATCTTTAAAGTAAGTTTCAGGATTTTGAAGAACTTTACACTTTATAATTTCCCAAAAGACAACTACTAATATACAACACTGACTTACATGACATTGAAATTATGATCTGTCAAAAAATAACTGGTGGATGAGTCAACAAGTGCATGTTGGAGGAATGAAAATTCTCACAATGAAAGTTCTCCATCCTGACTCTCATCAAACCTGGACAGAAGGGAGAGGCTTGTTTGTGGATTGTAATCAATGCTCTGATTATGTGATTATTTGGAAAAAATACGACTTTAATGAGGTGGATGAAACTGGAGCCTATTATACAGAGTGAAGTAAGCCAGAAAGAAAAACACCAATACAGTATACTAACGCATATATATGGAATTTAGAAAGATGGTAACAATAACCCTGTATACGAGACAGCAAAAGAGACACTGATGTATAGAACAGTCTTTTGGACTCTGTGGGAGAGGGAGAGGGTGGGATGATTTGGGAGAATGGATTTGAAATACGTATAATATCATATATGAAATGAGTCGCCAGTCCAGGTTCGATGCATGATACTGGATGCTTGGGGCTGGTGCACTGGGACGACCCAGAAGGATGGTATGGGGAGGGAGAGGGAGGAGGGTTCAGGATGGGGAACACATGTATACCTGTGGTGGATTCATTTCGATATTTGGCAAAACCAATAGAATATTGTTAAGTTTAAAAATAAAATAATATTAAACAAAAAATTGTTTTCCATATTATAGTCGATTACTTTGAATAAAGGGAGAAAATCTCAAACCTCTGGTCCTGGAAGATTCAGTTCTCAGTCTGTCTGGGATATTACCATAGTAATTTTAGAGATACCTATAAAATGTGGATATACTTCATCAGTGGACCTTTTCTTTTCCCTTGAATTGCTGTAGAACTGAAAATTGGATGAAAAATCTAAAAAAAAAAAAAAATTAAAAGAAAGAAGAAATTCCTAAACCACTTAGGAGGTTGATTTTAATGCCAAAAGAGTAAAATCACAACATGTGAAGCACATTCCTGAATTCACTGTTACCCATGCATTTATTACTCTATAATTTTACAATCAATTTCCTCACATAATAATAATAATCAAAAACACCAAGCACACATATTTACACACACATCTTTAAAAGTTAAAAATATCTGATCTCTGCATTTGAACTATGTTAGCTTTTTAAAATATATTCCGAAGATAGTGTTTTTAGCCTATCAATATTTGTGGTATACAACAAAAGAAGAAAATTTATAGCAGTTAATGTAAATATTAGAAAAGAAAGGATCTAAAATCAATAATCTAAGTTTCCATCTTCAAAAACTAGAAAGAGCAAATTTAATCTAAAGTAAACAGAAGAAAAGAAATAAAAGAGCAGAAATCAAATTGAAAACATGAAATTAATAGAGATAAATCAAAGAAAAAAAGCTAGTTCTTTGAAAAGATCAACAAAACCAAAAGACTCTAGCTAGGCTAATATAAAAAGAGGACATGTATTACTAATATATGAAGTGAAAGTTGAAGCATCACAGTAGAAACCATGAATATTAAAAGCATAATAAAGAACATATATGAATAACTCGGTGCCCACAAATTTGATAATCTAGGTGAAGTAGACAAATTCGTTTAAAAAATATAATATTCCAGAACTCATACAAGAAGAAATCATTTGAATAAACTATCAATTAATTAAATTGAATCAATGATTAATTATGTGCCAAAACAGAAAGTAGCCAGCCCAACTGGCTTCACCGGTGAATTCTACTAAACATGTAAGGAATAAATTATACCAGTTCTCTGCAATCTCTTACAAAGATAGAAACACAAAGAATACTTTCTAGCTCATCTTATCATGCCAGCATTACCCCACTACCAAAATCAAACAACAGCATTACAAGAAAAAACAAACATAAAACTACAAACCAATATCTCTTATCAACAGAGATGCAAACATCTTCAATGAAAAGTATTAGAACATAGAATCCAGCAATGTATAAAACAAATTATAAGGCTTTGAGCAAATGCTGTTTATCCCAGTTATGTAAGAGTGGTTCACAATTCCAAAATCAATTAATCCACTCTACCACATCAGTACACTAAAGAAGAAAAATGACATGATTCTATTAATGTATGAAGAAAAAGCATTTGACAAAATTCAAGACCCATTCATATTAAAAACTCTCAATAAACTAGGAATAGAGGGAGATTCAACTTGTTAAAGAGTATCTATAAAGCAGTCCTACAAATAACATCATACTTAGTGAGGAGCTCAACACTTTCTCACTAAGATCAAGTGCAAAGCAAGGATGTTTTCTCTCACTACTGCTTTTCCACATTGTACTGGAAGTCTAGCTAATGCAATAAAACAAGAAAATGAAATACAATATGTACAGATTGTGAAGGAAAAAATAAAACTGTCTTTGCAGTTGCCATAACTGTATATATAGAAAATCTGAAAGAATTCTAAAACATTTTAAAAACCTACTGGAAATAACATGATTACAGCAAAGTAGTAGGATATAGAGTTATAAATATATAGAGTTAAGTTGCTTTCCTATATACTAGCAATGAACAAGAGGAATATGAAACAAAAAAACACCATACCACTTACATTAGTATCCAAGAAAATGAAATGCTTAGGCTTAGATCTAACAAAACATATTTAAATCTGTACAGGAAAACTACAAAACTCTGATGAGACATACCACAAAACTAAATAAATGGAGAAATATTATATGTTCGTGGATAGGAAGACTCAAAATTTTCAAGATGTTTATTATTCACAACTTGATCTATAAGGCCAGTGAAAAACAGAATAGAAAACCCAGAATTAGACCCCACTGATATTTAACAAAACTGATCTTTAGCAAAGGAGCAAAGGCAATGAAATGGACCAAAAATAGTCTTTTTGAAAAATGGTATTGGAACAGAACATCCACACATGACAAAAGCTAACTCAAAATGGATCACAGACCTAAATGTAATGTAATATGCAAAACTGTAATACTTCTATAAGACAGTAGAGTAAAACCTAGATGATTTTAAATGTAGATTTTTTTATATATATAAGCAAGCCATAATCCATGATAAAAATAATCCACAAGCTGGACTTCATTAATTATTTCTGCTCTCTGAGAAACACTGTTAAGAGAGTAAAAAGACAATCCACAAACTGGGAGAAAATGTTTGCAAAAGACACATCTTATAAAGAACTGTTATCTGAAACATACAAATAATCTTGAAACTTAACAAGAAAGCAATCTTGTTGTGATGAAAAAATGGCTCAGAGACCTTAATAGACACATCAACAAAGAAGATACATAAATACAAAATAAGGACATAAGAAGATGCTCTACGTCATAGATCACCAGAGAATTTCAAATTAACATTGTGATACCATGACACACCTATTAGAATGCCCCAAACCAGAATACTGACAACACCAAATGCTGGCCAGAATGTGGAACAATGGGAATTCACATTCATTGTTGGAATGCAAAATAGTATAGCCACTCTGGAAGATAGTTTGATGATTTCTTACAAAACTAAACACATTCTTACTATGTGATAGAGCAATCCTACTCAGTATTTACCCAAATGAGTTGAGTACACATGTCCACATAAAAACCACCAGGCAGATATTTACAGCAGTTCTTTTCATACTTTCCAAAACCTGGAAGATAACCTTCAGTAGATGAATGGGTAATAATAATGTGGCAACACTGGAATGTGACACAGCACTAAAAAGAAATGAGCTATCAAATCCTGAAAAGACGTAGAAGAAACATAAACGTACATTACCTAGTGAAAAAGCCGGTCTGGAAAATTTACAATATTATATGACTCCAACCACAAGACACTCTAAAAAGGAAGAACTATGGAGACAGTATGATAAAAAATCAGTGGTTTTCTGGGGTTAAGGGTTGAGAGGAATGGATAGGCAAAAACAGCGGATTTTTATGGCAGTGAAATTACTCTGTGTGATCCTATAATGGTGGATATATCCCCTTATACATTTGTTCACACCTGTAGAATTTGCAACACCAAGAGTAAACCCTAAGGTAAAGTATGGACTTTAAATGATACAAAGTTAATATAGGTTCATTAATTTAACATAATGAATTGGCTATATATATGTGTGTATCAGTTCAGTTCAGTTCAGTCGCTCAGCCGTGTCCGACTCTTTGTGACCCAATGAATTGCATATATGTGTGTGTGTGTGTGTGTGTGTGTGTGTGTATATATATATATATATATATATATATATATATGTTATATATGGGAAACCTCTGTACCTCTGTACTCATTATTGCTATTAATCTAAAATTACTCTAAAAGACAAAATCTATTAAGGAAAAAAATTTAAAGGGTGTTGTTTTTCCAATGAAGAATTATGTGCATCTCTTTTTGGTTTCAGTTCAGTTCAGTTCAGTTGCTTAGTCGTGTCCGACTCTTTGTGACCCCATGAATTGCAGCACTCCAGGCCTTCCTGTCCATCACCAACCCCCAGAGTTCACTCAAACTCACGTCCATAGAGTCAGTGATGCCATCCAGCTATCTCATTCTCTGTTGTCCCCTTCTCCTCCTGTCTCCAATCCCTCAGAAAATCAGAGTCTTTTCCAATGAGTCAACTCTTCGCATGAGGTGGCCAAAGTATTGGAATTTCAGATTTAGCATCAGTCCTTCCAATGAACACCCAGGACTGATCTCCTTTAGAAAGGACTGGTTGGATCTCCTTGCAGTCCAAGGGATTCTCAAGAGTCTTCTCCAACACCACAGTTCAAAAGCATCAATTCTTCAGCACTCAGCTTTCTTCACAGTCCAAATCTCACATCCGTACATGACTACTGGAAAAACCATAGCCTTGACTAGAAGGACCTTTGTTGGCAAAGTAATGTCTCTGCTTTTCAATATGCTATCTAGGTTGGTCATAACTTTCCTTCTAAGGAGTAAGTGTCTTTTCATTTCATGGCTGCAGTCACCATCTGCAGTGATTTTGGAGCCCAGAAAAATAAAGTCTGACACTGTTTCCACTGTTTCCCCATCTATTTCCCATGAAGTGATGGGACCAGATGCCATGATCTTCGTTTTCTGAATGTTTAGCTTTAAGCCAACTTTTTCACTCTCCTCTTTCACTTTCATCAAGAGGCTCTTTAGCTCCTTTTCATGTTCTGCCATAAGGGTGGTGTCATCTGCATATCTGAGGTTATTGATATTTCTCCTGGCAATCTTGATTCCAGATTGTGCTTCTTCCAGCCCAACGTTTCTCATGATGTACTCTGCATATAAGTTAAATAAGCAGGGTGACAATATACAGCCTTGACATACTCCTTTTCCTATTTGAAACCAGTCTGTTGTTCCATGTCCAGTTCTAACTGTTGCTTCCTGACCTGCATACAGGTTTCTCAAGAGGCAGGTCAGGTGGTCTGGTATTCCCATCTCTTGAAGAAGTTTCCACAGTTTATTATGATCCACACAGTCAAAGGCTTTGGCATAGTCCATAAAGCAGAAATAGATGTTTTTCTGGAACTCTCTTGCTTTTTCCATGATTCAGAGGATGTTGGCAAGTTGATCTCTGGTTCCTCTGCCTTTTCTAAAACCAGGTTGAACATCTGGAGGTTCACGGTTCACGTATTGCTGAAGCCTGGTTTGGTGAATTTTGAGCATTACTTTACTAGCATGTGAGATGAGTGCAATATTGCGGTAGTTTGAGCATTCTTTGGCATTGCCTTTCTTTGGGATTGGAATGAAAACTGACCTTTTCCCAGCCCTGTAGCCACTGCTGAGTTTTCCAAATTTGCTGGCATATTGAGTGCAGCACTTTCACTGCTTCATCTTTCAGGATTTGACATAGCTCAACTGGAATTCCATCACCTCCACTAGCTTTGTTCAGTTAGTTATACTCAATTGCTTTGTACATAAAAATTTTCTAAAATATAACTTCTCTGATAAATGGATAAACTTTCGTTCCATGTTAGGTGCTAAAGTCCTTTCTTGATGTACTATGGTAAATGTAGCACTAGATGACACAGTATTTGCTTCTTTGAGTCACATGGTGCCTTGCTGTTCAGAGATCAAATACAAGTAGCAACATAGCCAGTTAAGGCCATTGGAACTGTTTATTTAGTCCTTCATGTTTTGAACATGAGTTTCTATTGATGCTCTTACTCTCATATGCTCATCAGAGCTGTTATATTTTGACCTTCAGAATAATTTTTTGAAATATTTCTAGGTGAAGGGACTCAATTATAAATTGTACTTACATCGTTTCTGAATAGTTTATAATATTTTAGCTAAAATATACTTCAAAAAAGAATCTACATAGTATTCATTTTAAGTTCACACAAAAAAATCAGCATTGCCTGTGGTTAATGACCTCCTACCCTTTATCTATTGATTATGTTTCCTAATTTATTTTTTTCTCTCAAGTATCTTCCAGCTAAATTCACCTTTTCTCACCCTAAAATTAATTTTTTTCAATAAGTGACCTTGCTATTATTTCTTGTAGGCATGGAGGTTTTCATCATCTCTGCAGATATTCATATATATGAATATATATGAAAGGCTGGGACTTTCAGTTATTTTTATTCCTAACAATTGTCAATGTTCTACAGTAGAAATTTTTCTTCCTTTCATTAGCAGTAAATACTGCGTGGCCCTTTTAGCATACATAAAAATGCAGCTCTTCCTATTGCATTTAGGCATTTGGCCAAATGCTTTCACACTGCATTTAAATACAGTAAATTGATTGATTGGATTTAGCAGTAGGAAGAAATTAAGTTATTTTTTATTTCTGTTTCATATGAATAAAAAAATTCATTCTGCAAAATATTCTGTTTGAATCATGTTTTTTGATTGTTGCTGTTTTCAAAGACAACAAAGCAAGTTGACTCTGAGGACTGTGTTCTTAAACATTAAGTAATACTGGTATTTAGATATTAAGTGCACCTGTATGTCACCCATTATTCATAAATACATGCTTTCTGTACAGAAATGTATGAAGAGATTTTATCAATGATTTTTGCTATTGTCAAAGCAGTGTAACAGGAACAGTTACTTATTTCCTATCTCACATCCTTTTCATTGCATTTACTTTCAAATATGGAAGTAATGTTTTTAAGAGAAGTTTCTAAAACCTGCAAACATTGAAAATGATATTATTGCATGAAATATTTCTATGAACATTTGTCTTAATTATTATATAAAGATGTATAAAGGCTTTATGCAGTCATATTTCTAAAAAAGAAAATTCTGTTTAGATAATATGCATATTGTAGATCTTATTTCCAGTTTTTTGTTTTATTTTTTAGCAGTTTTATTGCAATAAGATTTACATACCATGCTATCTACTTATTTAACATACACAAGTCAACATTTTTACTATATTCACAGAGTTGTAAAGCCATTATGATAATCTAATTTTAGGATATTTTATTCCCCCCCAAGAAACCAAGTACCAATTAGCAGTTACTTCCAATCCCCTCTCTCCTCAGCTCCTGGCAACCCATTAATCTACCTTCTCCCTATGTATATCTTTTCCCATTCTGGACATTACATATAAAGGGAATCATATAATAGGTGGTGTTTTGTGACTAATTCCTTTCTCTTAGGTAATATCTTCCAAGTTCATCCATGTTGTAGCTAAGGTAGTTCCTCCATGTATCACTAATTTCTTCTAATAATTACTAATATTCCATTGTATAGATATATCATATTTACCAACACATTGTTTGATGGACATTTAGGTTGTTTAAAGCACATTTTGTTTATTATAAATAATGCTACTCTAAACATTTGCATGCAAGTGGTTTGTGTGTGTTTGCGGGGTGGGGGGTGGTGCCTATGGTGTTTCTTATTCTCAGGAATATACCCAAGAGTAGAAGTTGCCTAGTCATGTAAAGACGTGATTCTTAGCTTTTCACAACTCCACAGCTGTTGCACCATTATATTATCAACACAGTATATTAGGAACTTAAGCTCTCCACATGCTCATAAACATTTGTTATTGTCCATCTTTTTGAATGTAGTTATTCAAATACTGTAGTTACTGTAGTTTTGGTTTTCATTTTCCTAAAGACAAATGATGTTGAGCAATTTTCATGCACATATTGTACATTTTATCAAGCAAAACACCCATTCCTACCATTTCCCTATTTTTATTTGTTTTTTAGTTGTTGATTTACAAGTTTTTTTTTAATTTAGTCTTCATATAGATCTTTATCAGTTATTTCATTTGAAAATATTCTCTTATTTATGGGTTGTCTTTGCATTCCTTACACTTTGATGCACAAAAGTATTTAATTTTTATGATGACCAACTTATTTAACTTAGAAAGCATTACTGAATCCAAGGTCACAAAGACTTATCCCTATGGATCATTCTTTGATATTTATAGATTTGTATCTTACATTTAAGCCTTTGACCTACTTAGAGTTAATTTTTGTTTTGGTCTGAAGGGGTCCAGTTTCATTGTTCCACAAGTGAATATCCAATTGTAATAGCATCTTTTGTTGAAGAGACTGTTCTCTCCCTATTAAATTATCCTTATCAAAAGTCAACTAGCTGACTACAGATGTATAGATTTATTTACTGGATTGCAATTCTATCTCGTTGATCAAGATATCCATCCTAGTGATGTTTAGATTACTGTGGCTTTGTAACTGAATTTGAAACTGAGAATTATGAGTCAGACAACTTTGCTACTCTTTATAAAACTTGTTTTGGCTATTCTTACCCCCTTGTATTCCCAAACAACTTTAAGTATCTACTACTCCAAATCTGGAGAAATAGTCTTTGGGATTTTTAATAAGGATTATGCTAAATTTGTAGATCAATTTAAAGAATGTTGTCATCTTAATATTCAGTCTTGTGTATAGAATTGCTTTCTGTTTATTTATTTTCATTTAATTTCTTTTAATATTTTATAGTTTATATTGTAAAAAGTCTTGCTTTACTTTTGCCATATTAATTCTTATGCATTTTGTTATTTTTATGCTATTGTAAATAAAACTGTGTTCACTATCAGATGGTTTAGGGCAAAAGAGTAGAAATACACTTTTTTTAAATTGATCATCTGCTTATTGTCACTTCTTACCTGAATAAATAATAAGCATATCATGACAGAAATATTACAGAACTTAATTATCATCTACCTCATCTCTACAAAAATATGCCCTTCTTCCATTTTATCCATGGTAGTAAATGATATATTCACAACACTGTTTTAAGTCCCAAACCACAAAGCCATGCTAGATTTCCTTCTTTCCCTCCTTCCACATCCATCGTTCCTTCATTAAAAAGTCATCCTTGTTCTACCTTGAAAAATTATCTCAAAAAAATATATATATGTATATATAAAATATTTAACTCTAACATATATATATATATATTTATCAAATATGTGTACTTATATTATTACTACAAACAACATTAGCCCAGGACTTCAATATTTTTGCCAGAATACTATAAAATCTACAAAAACATCCTGGTTGGTCACTCAGGCCACTTTTGTCTCTTATAATACATTCATCTATTATTATCTTAAGTGGTCTCTTAGGATCTCATTTCTACTGACTGAGCTAACCAAGAGGCCTTCTGAAGTGTCTTTTGAAACATGAACTAAACCAATCCACATCCCTACCTAAAATCACTCCAGGTTTTTATCCTACAGTTAGAGTAAAATTAGTATTACACATATACACCTCTTTGACTCTGTCTTTATGGCTTCCTGTGTTCCAGTCACACTAATTTTCTTATTCTTCCTTGAGCACGTTCATATGTGTTATTTGTGCATGTTACTTCCTCATCCTAGAGCATCTGTCCCCATATCTAGCATGATAGGCTCCTTCTTGTCAGTAAGGTCACAGATCAGTTGTTACTCCCTTCAGGAACTTTTTTCCTGATCATCCTGCCTAAGAATCTTACCCTCATCCCTCTCTATTACATCAATTGGTTTTATGTTATGTATAGCATCTATTTGGAAAAGGAAATGGCAACCCACTCCAGTGTTATTGCCTGGAGAATCCCATGGACGGAGAAACCTGGTAGGCTGCAGTCCATGAGGTTGCACAGAGTCAAACACGACTGAAGCGACTTAGAAGCAGCAGCAGCAGCATAGCATATACTCATTACTAAAATAACTCTTATTTGTTAATGTACCTAATTATATAGTCTATCTTCCCCCTTTGTTGTGCTTGGTTCAGGAACCTTGACTTTCTCACTCAGGATACTATTACCTATACCTGGAACCTGAGTGAATGAAGTCAGCATTACCACAGCAGATTTGACATTTAGAAATCACCATAACCACTTGTCAGTATAAAACTTTCCTGTAGGTTGAATTATAATTAGTATGGAATTCAAGAGAGATGCTTGTCTAAACATTGACTTAGAGATGAACTTTTCTATTTTCTCAAGCACCGTTTTCTGTTTAAGTCTAGATCTTGTGTGTCAACAACAGAACCAAAGATGAATGTGTGCTGATGCCTGGAGTGTCCTAGAGTATTGCTTCAAAAGGCAGAGGATTAAACTCAACAGTTATGGAGTTATTTGGGGCACCACATTTTTCTTTTAATTTTGAAACTTCTTTAGCCTGTATTTTTAGTTGCCCATTATCCATTGAATTGATTCACAATAATTCAGTTAAATATGGAGGCACATTTTTCTAATCATGTGGAAATAATAAATGAAATATTTACTCTGTCACTCACAAAGTAATTTCCAGAAAGTTTAAGGGCTTAAGTGCAGAAAACTAAGCTTTAATGTTTTAAACATATAACGGGATAGCTTTTACGAAACACACATGCAAAACAACCCATAAATTACAAGAAAGGTAGATTTGACTTCATTAAAATTAAAAAAAAAAACACATACGAGAAAAGACCTGATAAAAAGTAAATCATAGACAGAAGATTGGTAGAAGACATTTTGAACATAAAACTAAAGTATTACTCATAATATATAAAAAACTACTAAAAATAGTAACATATCTACCCCCTCCCACTCCCAGCAGACACACACACACACACACACACACACACACACACACATATACACACAAAGGGCCAAAGGATATTCATTGAAAAATTCAAAAATCCAAAGAGCAAGCAATCAGATTAGCAAAAGTCCAATATCATTTGTAAGTAGGGAAATGAAAATGTTTTTAAAATTGAGATACCATTTCACACAGAATGTGGAAATAGAAACAGCCATGAACTCACAGTGAATTATATAATGGTATAATCATTTTGTATAGCAATTTGCCAGTAGCCAATAGAGGTGAATATGTACTTTTCCAACAGCTCAACAGGACCATTTCTAAGAATATTTGCTAGATGAAGTCTCAAACAATATACAAGAAAACCTGCTCAGAGATGTTAATTGCATTGTTTGCAATGAAAACAAATTAGAAACCACATAAATATTCATCAAAAGAAAATAAATAGATGTTTGGTCTTAAACAAAATGGTCTTACATTTTAAATGAGTGAACTAGAAGAATAGACATTTAGATAAAAATTTTTAGAAACATGTTTAGTGACTAAATGTTGCATATAGACATAAATGTGTGTGTGAGCTCAGTTGCTCAGTTGTCTTGATTCTGCAACCCCATAAACTGTAGCCTGCTAGGCTCTTCTGTCCATAGAATTTTCCAAGCAAGAATACTGGAGTTGGTTGACATTTCCTACTCCACTATTTATGTAAAAGTTAACAGTGACATAAATTTTAACACAATCTTATATTGATTAGAGATGCATAAATGTCTAGTGAAATATGAAAACATGCATAGGAAGAATTCACACTTACCTCAAGGTAGTGCCTACCCTTGGGGAGTTTGGGTGGCATAGAAAGAGTACTACTGTAGCTTCACTGTTTCTAAAAATATCTGAATCATATATGATAAATATTAATATTATATTTGGTAGGAACATATAGGAATTAAGTTACTATTTTTATTTTTTTCTATGTTTTAAATAGTATATGTGTTAGTTTCCTATGGCTGGTCTAATAAATTACCACAAAATGGTAGGTAGTTTAACATTACAGATATTTACTGTTTTGCATTCTGGAGATCAGAAGTCCAAAATCAGTTTTGTTAAGCCAAAATCTAGGTATTGACAGGACCACTCTTCCTCTGGAGGTTCTAGGGGAAAATCCATTCCTCTCTTCCTCAGGTTATGTTCAGTACTGGCATTCCTTGGCTTGAAGCCCCATCAATTTGTTCCCTGTCTCTGTTTTCATATCACTTTCTCCTTGGTGTCTGATCTCTCTCTGCCTCTCCAATTAGAACCCTTGTGATGGCAGTTAAGGCACACGTGGCTAATATAAGCTCATTTAGCACAAATTTTATCATGTAAGGTAACATGCACAGTTTTCAGGGGTTAGAATCTAAAATGTTTGGGGTTACCATTTAGTCCACTACATTTTATAACAAATAAAAGGAAATAAATCACTTTTTCCCTTCCTTTTCTTTTTCAAACAGATATTTGTAGAGGACCTACTATATACTAAGTACTCTTTAAAAGTTGAGGATACAATAATTAGTAAGATAAAAACTAGGAACTTTCCACCAGTCTTCCACCAGACTGAGGAAATTTACATTGGAGTGTCAGAAAGACACAGTAGGTAATTATGTAAATGAAACCATTATAAAACATCATAAATACGATGAAAAATACTAATGTGTGATCAAAAATACAAGACAACTACTTTATTTTCCTAGGGAAGGTCTTTCTGATTGCATGTCATTTAAGTTATTACTAAGGCTGAGAAGGGCTGGTGATACAAAGAACCAAAGAAAGAACTGAGGAAGCAGTAAAGTCCTATCGAGTTTAATGACCTTGCTATGTGACTTAATTTTCCTAAGCCTTATTATCCCCTCCAGTAAATAAAGATAATATCACCTCTTTTTTTTTATCCTTTTTGTGGAAGAGAAGCATAAGATGTCACAGTAATTAAGCCTCAATACAGTATAATTGCTGATACACAGAAATAATAGGAAACTGTCCTATTATTGTTTGAAAGCTTTCATCACACCTGCCATACTAATTTCCTTATTTTCAAATTGTCATCATTAATGCCATTACTTTAAACTCTCTAACGTAGTATTAATTTTATATTGAGATATTATGATACCTAAATGTGATTACATTAAGCCAGATTGCCTACCTTTTTTAATAAAGGGACAGGCAATTTTTCAGCCACTACTCGGCTTTGGGGTTTCCCAGGTGGCACAGTGGTAAAGAATATGCCTGCCAATGCAGGAGATGCAAGAGATACAGGTTCAATCCCTGGATTGGGAAGATCCCAGGAAATGGCAACCCACTTTAGTATTCTTGTTTGGAAAATTCCATAGACAGTCCATGGGGTCACAAAGAGTCAGACACCACTGAGCACGTGCGCACACACACACACACACACACACACTCAGGTTTAAAGCGTAACTCACCCTACTCTTTGGTGTGAAGTAAAGCTGTGAAGTAGGTAAGGTTGCCATATCTATGAGATAATTTCAAGAACACTGCAAATGGAAATCACTAGCACCCACTGTCTTCTCTATGCTAGGACTCTACCATACACTCTTTACAGTTTTCTTCTAATCCGCAAAACAACCTTTAAGTTAGATATTATGTTCTCCATATTAAAAGAGAAACTAAAGTTCCATAAAAAGTAAGCACCTTTTTTCAAATTTACAAAGCAAGTAAATGCTGAAGCCCAAGATATGGCACCTTACTTCAGGACTCTTGCCTGGAAAACCCCGTGGATGGAGGAACCTGGCAGGCTGCAGTCCATGGGTCGCTGAGGGTCGGACACAATTTAGCGACTTCCCTTTCACTTTTCACTTTCATGCATTGGAGAAGGAAATGGCAACCCACTCCAGTGTTCTTGCCTGGAGAATCCCAGGGATGGGGCATCCTGGTGGGCTGCCGTCTATGGGGTCGAATAGAGTCTGACATGACTGAAGTGACTCAGCAGCAAGATTAAAATTAGATTTGCCTGAGGAAGTCCTTCTCTCTCCCCATATTCACATTTACTCGAGTGTGTTTTTTTTTAACAGCTGTTTTTTTGTTTGTTTTGTTTTTAAGATATCATTCCCCTGGGTCTGAAATTTCAAACACTGAATTTACTCTTTTGAAAAAGATAATAAAGCAAGGAAGTGTATTGAGAAAAAAATGTTGAAAGTACATATTCTTTTAAAATATCTTATATTACTTTGTTTCAAAAGGGGGGTGTAATTGCTTTGTTGAAAGCCTTTCTTTATATAAAGTAATAATTTTAAAATCTATCCTACTATTTGTCAAAATAGCTATTTATATTACTTACCTAAAATTGTATACAAGACTTTTTCATGAAGTATATCCCATTAATTGTTATTGTTATTAACCATAATAAGATCTGTTAGGTAGGTAGAATAGGGAAAAGGAGTCCAGAATGGCAGTGGCTAAAAGACAAGGAAGGGAAAAGCCCGCGAAAATAGAACAAAGGAAGGTCCGAGGACCAGAGTGAGGACCTCAGATAAAACAAACAACACTCCTGGCTGGCGCAATTTACATAGGACAGGCCCAGGGAGAGAAAAACATATAAATAGAGGAGCCAAACCTAGCTCTCTCTCTCTCTCCCACGCGCTGGGGCGCTCTTCTCTTTGCATCTTTGGATCAATGTGCCCTCACACCTCGAAGATGGATTTTTCTTCTATCTTCTAAATAAAATAGAGCTGTAACAGTGAGCTGTAACACTGATTTGTCTTAGAGCTATAACATGGTCCATTCAAGACCTGAGAGCTATAACACGGTCTGTCCAAGACGCAGGAGCTGTGACATGCCGTGGGGGCTTTAATGTCCATCACTCCAAATCTTTGTTGTGATGAGACAAAAACCAAGAAACATACACTCATGTGACAGATCTAACCATGTGAAAGTGTTGGCCCTCAATCATGTCCCACTCTTTGTGACCCCAATGGACTGTAGCTCACCAGGCTCTTCTGTCCATGGAATTCTCCAAGAACGCTGGAGTGGGTTGCAATTTCCTTCTCCAGGGGATCTTTCTGAGCCAGGGATCAAACTCAGGTCTCCTGCATTGCAGGCAGATTCTCTACCATCTGAGCCACCAGGGAAGTCTATATTTAACCATATATTTCTTTTTTTTTTTCTAATTTTATTTTATTTTTAAACTTTACATAATTGTATTAGTTTTGCCAAATATCAAAATGAATCTGCCACAGGTATACATGTGTTCCCATGTTAACCATATATTTCTACCAAATTTATTGCACTTTAGATAATTAGTGAAAAAACAAAAGTAGACAACTCTGAGTGGGGATTGTGTCCTGTTAAAGAGTGCATGTCTACCAGAGGTTGGGCAATTTAAATTCATAAACCATGTTCCAGAGCAAATTTAAAATCATTTTGCCATTTTTGATATGTATGGCATTTATAATAGGTATCTAATAATTATAATTTGAGAAAAACAAGTTTTCATAAAGGAATACTATAACAATTCAGCTTTTATGATGCATCTAGGTCTAACAAAGTATCACATTTTTGACAATAAAAATGCTTTTAAATCTCTCAGTATAGTTGGGATTCAAAGTCAATAATGAAAGCAATACTGAAAATAAAATTCTTATTTAACTACATTCAAATTTGAAGTACGCAATTCAGCAGGTGGTAGATTTGGGCTTGCTTTTTTTTTTTTTTTTAATATCTGAACCTTATTCCTAAAAACTGTAAAGAAAGAAGTTGAATTTCCGCTTGGCAGCATTCACCTACACTACAATATGATTTTTCTTCTTTTCTACTACTTAGTAGCAAAGAGAAATTTATAAGCTATTTTTTAAAACAAGTACAAGAGAACTAAAATTTCAAAAAGTTAAAAGGATATTTATATAAATTGTTTATATAGAAAGTATATACAAAACCAATATGATTGGGTACCTTCCACTTGTTTTATTTGTACTTATCCCATTTATAGGAAGTTTTGAGAAATGAATATTACTCACAATAACATCATACATATTCATAAAGTAATATTAAAGGATTATTTTCATGGTGTCATTATTTACCATTTATGCAGCAAGGCTTAATGGCTTCTGTATCTATAAATAATCTGAAAATTGCAGGCTTTGGTGAATAAATTAAATCACTTAAAAAGAAGAACTGGAAAAGAATACAGAATACTAAATATTGCATATATATTCTTTTGTAGTTATTATAATTTATACTGACAGAGGGAATGCAATTCTGTATATTAATTCTCTGATTGTTTTTCATCTTTCTTAAATGGTGATGAATGTGTCAGAATGTGTGTGTGTAATGGAGAGCAGTTTGTGAATTCATTTCAGTTAAACAACAAAATTAATTTTTGAAGAATTTAAAAAGACTTATAATTACTAGCCTTCTCAATACCTGTCAAAATAGCTGCCATTTAAAATAGACATTGTATTTGCTCATTCAAAAAAAAAAATTCAGGTAGGTTGCGTAGAACAAAATTTTCGTTAAAAACAAACAGAAATTGTAAACATATCTTTTGAATGTAGTGTAAAATTGTAATATGTGATATATGTGATATAAAGAACTGAGTGATATATCCTTGGTAACTTATAATTTGCTGATTAACCTAATTATTTTAATATATAATTATTATGCATAATAATATTACACATAATACATTATCGATATAATAATATAAGTATGCTGCTGCTAAGTCACTTCAGTCGTGTCCGACTCTGTGCAACCCCATAGACGGCAGCCCACCAGGCCCCGCCGTCCCTGGGATTCTCCAGGCAGGAACACCGGAGTGAGTTGCCATTTCCTTCTTCAATGCATGAAAGTGAAAAGCGAAAGTGAAGTCGCTCAGTCCTGTCCGACTCTCAGCGACCCCATGGACTGCAGCCCACCAGACTCCTCCGTTCATGGGATTTTTCAGGCAAGAGTACTGGAGTGGGGTGCCATTAAATACTATAATTGATTATAATATAATAAGGTATATTTATATATAACATATAATTCTATACAGTACAATCTTCTCCTCCTAATGGATCAACATATTTTAAGCTTCAATTTTCTCTCTGATTTATTAAGATAACCATCTGCTATCTTTTTAACTCACTTCCTCTCTTGTCCCCACTCCAATTGCTCAGAACCTCCAGCTTTTACTCTACTAGCCTTCTACTTTCCTTTACCAGGCTTTACATTTCATCACCCCTTCACATCAGAATCACCCCTTTTTACATTACCATGCAGTACCCTTATCTGGTAAAACTTCAAAGTTTGTCAAATCCAGCTGTTTCTCTAAACTATATGTCCATTCAAGAGCCAATGGCTGGAGAGTAATAGATCCCCATACTGAGTCTTCATCACTTTCAATTCTGGATCACCAACTTCAAATGAAATATTGATGCCAGTCACTAAGCAGGAAATAATTCACCTGCAATGCAGGAGATGCAGGTTTAATCCCTACGTTGGGAAGACACCCTGGAGGAGGAAATGACAACCCCCTCTAATATTCTTGCCTGGGAGAATCCCATGGACGGAGGAGCCTGGCGGGCTACAGTCCATGGGATTGCAAAGAGTCAGACACAACGAGCACATACACACAATCAAACAGTAACACTAGTTACTCTTCCTGATGATTATTTTATAGCTTCTCTTTCTCCACAAACATGCATATTCTTCTCCAGCCCCACTCTTGATAATGATGATCCTATTAAATATCCAGAAAACGTAGGGGAAGTGGAATCAAAACAGATCTTCCACTGACTCCGACAACTACAGCTACCCATCTGTGCTGGGACCACGTATTCTGCCTTTTAGCTGGTGCTATGGGTTAAACTGCAGGCCCACTAGATCAATTCTCCTTTTCTACAAAAGGTCTGGGGTTTTTGTTTTTTCACTTTTTATTTTTCCTCTAATTTCTGCCCTAAATATAACTGAAATTTTTGAGGAGAGAAAAAGGAAGAGAAAATAAGATATTTCTTATCTCATACTCTTATACTAATATATACTACTATAGTGTAGTATAGTACTGTACTAATATTATATTCTGACTTTCTAACTCTCTGGCCCTTACAGATATTAAAACTGCTTCTATCCTGGACAACTTTCAAGGTTCTTCAGAAGTTCCCTGCTGGGTCCTCCTAACCAAAGATCCCTTTATGTATCTGGTATCTCTTCGTCAGCTAGACACTTTGATCTCAGCTCCACTCTCAGACATTAACTGCAGAGTTTCCTCACCCTCCCAGGCAATCTTCGAGAGGACATAAAAAGTCTCTATGCAAGATGTCTTCCACTTTGCCTACCTCTGATCTACAGAAAACAGTCCCATATCCCCTGTCTTCAGTGAGAGTGTTCAACGTCTACTGTGGCCCTCTGGGGACAACTTCGGCTCTGCCACCACCACACTTGCTGTGTCAGGGTCAGTCCTTGGGTCCTCCAACACAGGACATGCAAATCAGGCTTCAGGGATGCTTCAGGTTTCAGGCGCCTCTTTAGGAATGTTCCACCTGTCTCCCATTTGTCCTCACAGCGTGGTGTTCTGCTATTGTGGTTCCTATGCTGTGTAGCAAACCATTTTAAACTTCCTGGTAAGTAATTCACATTACAGTGCTAGCACACTTGGTGGATCAGGAATTATAGTTGGGTTGACTTGGAAGTCATGCTATCTGGAAGCCCATCCTGGGAACTCTTGAAGGTGGGAGGCGATTGACAACTGGGACACAAAATCATCTGGAGATATTTTCAGTCAGTGGATAGCAATTGATTCTAGCTATCAACTATGGCCTCTACAGAAGTTTTGGACAGGCACCTAGTTTTACTTTTTCCAGTGGCCTTGATACAGTTGGATTTTATACATGTAGTTTAGGATCCAAACCAAGTATCCAGCTAAACAGGTGGAAACTTTCTTAGTTTTTCTGGCCTAGCTTCAGAAATATACAGCATCACCTCTGCCACTTTCTGTTGCTTACAAGTGAGTCACACTGAAGATTCAGTGGAGAGAATTTGACTTTGCTTCTAGATAACAAATATCAATGTTCTGAGATTATTGTGATCAACTTTGAAAATGCCATATACTATATTTTCTTTTAAGGTAATTTTACTAACTACATTCTTTCTTCAAAACACACATCCTGAATATTTTATAACCTTGATCTGAATGAGAGGTCCACATTACTGAATGTGTTATCATACATTTCCTTGGTAAATTACACATATTTAAGTGTCACCTAACTTTGGTATGCCACATCTTGCTATACAATTTTAGCATCTTACTACAGAAAAGGACAAAAAGAAGTAGCTTTTCCATTGTCTTTTGTCATCTGGTAACAACCATCAAGCATCAACCTCTCTGCACACAAGAATAAAGGAAACTCCAGATTATACACCTGCCTTTCTCAGCCACAAGAATAGCAAATTTTCCTTTTGAAGTTTTTAAGAAGTTGAGGAAGAACTCGGTCCTTTGAGCTGGAAGTTCTAAGCACTAGTCCCAAGGGCCTTAAAACTGTAACAAGAAAGTTATAAAAAGACTTTCCTGGTGGCTCAGTAGATTAGAGCCTGCCTGTCAATGCAGGGGACACGGGTTCAATCCCTAGTACCGGAAGATTCCACATTCCTCGGAGCAACGAAGCCCATGTGCCACAACTACTGAGCCCACACTCTGGAGTCCAGGAGCTGCCACTACTGAAGGCTGAGTGCCTAGAACCTGGGCTCTGCAACAAGAGAAGCCACCACAATAGAAACCTGAGCACCTCAAAGAAGAACAGGCTCTGCTCACTGCAACTAGATAAAACTGGTACAAAGCAATAAAGACCCTGCACAGCCAAAAATAAATAAAAAAAGAAAGTTACAAAATAGAGAAACAAATAATGTACTCTAATGATTAAGTAAATAGTTTTCTTTTTGGTAAGATATACAGAATACAGCAACAACCTGATATAGTTTTGAAATTGTTTAAAGTGTTATGAAGCCAGGAGACCTTAATTTTCTATATGATCACTTAGGAGGCCACTTTTTAGAAGAAAAGTTACATTTGTACAGATAATATTTCTCTTAGCAAAACTTTCATTTTTAATTACGGTTTTCATCTCTACCAAGCATGTTCCTTATGACCTGATTATTTAAAAAATGTGTGAGTGTCTATAGCATCCTGTGAGATTGGGAAGATTTTAGAAAGGGTTAACAAAATACCCAACTCTCAATTGAATAAGGTTAATAAATCAGAGTCTGATAATTGCAAAAGCTCAACCTAGAATAGAACATTGTTATTCCATTGTTAGAATTCTAACATTGTTATAATAACATATGTTATCTCACATAAGGTACTATTTATAGCTGAACAATCTAATTTTTGGATAACAGGCATAATATATATTCTGGAGATTACAACTTAAAGGCTGTAAGACCCACTCTGTGGGTCTTTCTTAAAGAAAGAAGATATTCTAATTTTTCATTTGTCTTAAGACTGTTGATCTGAAGAGAAAAAACAAGGTTTCAGGAGGTATAACTTGCCTTAGAGGAGAGGCATTCCATGCCTTAGAGAATGTTCTTGCAACTACACTCTGAGCAGTGTAGACTAAGTGCATTCTGAGTCTGTAAAGGTAAGCTGACATTAACCATAGAAGGCAGCCCAAGAGCTGGGCTGCTGCTAACCCTAACCCTAACCCTAAGTTTCTTCAGTCGTGTCCGACTTTGTGCGACCCCATAGACGGCAGCCCACCAGGCTCCTCCATCCCTGCTAGGAGGGGCATTTCCCAGATATTTTGAATCGTGGGACTGGATCTGAGAGTAACCATAATTAGAAATAGCTGACTCTCATCCTATCTGTTGGAAGGCAATTTGTTATCTCTGATCTTATTTAAAATTTTGCTTTTACTACTACTGTGGGGAGTCTAGAAAAAATGTCTCTCCTCACACTTAAAAATACAGGAAGAAAAGAAATAGAACCCTTAGGAAAGGTGGCCAGGCAGTATTGAAGTTGCTTTGAAATAGAGTATTCAATAGCCTGTGGACAGACTGGAAAGCCATTATCTAGGGACTTGCTTTTTGTTAAAGCAAGTAACAGCCAAGAAAGATTTATCTAACATGTAGGTTTTGGAAGGTAAAAACCTTCAAAAATTGCCTTCAATTTTCCATTTTTAATCTAGATTTTTTTAAATTGATAAAAGAACAAAACATGTTCTTTGGAGTTATGGAAATAACCACCAAAATAAACAAACATATATAGGGAAAATGGCTCTGTAAGGAAAATAGAATAAAGATTTGAACTCTAGTAAGTTACGTAAAGTTATATGAACTTATATAGCTCATATATATAAATTGATTTTATAAAAATAAACATTCAGAACTAAGTACAAAAATAACTCAGTAGCTCAATTTTATACAAGACATTCTGAGGCCAGGTGACATTCGAATTACATACTTTATAACATGCAAAAGTGAGAAAAGAAGGAAGTGGGCATGAAAAAAACTTTTCAGGAATGGAATTGAGGAGAAAAAATGTGCATTATATGTGGGAAGAAGTGGTTTGGTTAGACCATACTGTGTAAAATAGAATAGTAAAAGGTAGAATTAGAAACTAGAATGGAGAAGGCAATGGCACCCACTCCAGCACTCTTGCCTGGAAAATCCCATGGGCAGAGGAGCCTGGTGGGCTGCAGTCCATGGGGTCGCGAAGAGTCGGACACGACTGAGCGACTTCACTTTACTTTTCACTTTCATGCATTGGGGAAGGAAATGGCAACCCACTCCAGTATTCTTGCCTGGAGAATCTCAGGGACGGGGGAGCCTGGTGGGCTGCTGTCTAGGGGGTCACACAGAGTTGGACACGACTGAAGTGACTTAGCAGCAGCAGCAGAAACTAGAATAAAATTCAATTGATAATTCAAGGAATATAAATTTCTTCAGAGACCATAAGACATAAAATGTTGTTAGGTGATCTGATTATGTAATTATCAGAATATTTTGGGTATTCTTATGAGAGTTTAAACTGATAGCACTGTGTAAGAAGTTTTGGGTGTAGGACAGATCAGAAGCAGAGATACTACTTAGCAACATATTTTAATCATTCAGTATATGTAAAATGGATGCCAGAACAAACTGAGGACAGAAAGGGTAGAGAGGGGAGACTTGGATATAAGAGTTACTGCTGTGGTACACTGCAAGGCTGGATATCTAGAATCATTTAGGAAAAAATGAAGAGTATCTGAAGTGATTCTATTATTTTAAAGCTAAGATCATTCAAAACTGGAGATTCCAAAGTAGAAACAGAAATGTAAGAGAAAGGAAGATTTGGAGAATAATTAGAAGGGCCAAGAAACTGTAATTAGCTTTTTCTACATTTGGTTTTGAGTTTCTGACAGAATATTCAGATAAAGTTTTTTATTTGTACCACCAAGCAGATAGAAATCTGGGTATAAACCTCTTTTATGCTCAGCCTTTTCCTTGCAATGAAATACAAAATTTTTGTTAAAACTGTTAATATTTATTCTAAACTGCTTAGAGAATGCAACCATAAAAATAATACATGCAATTGCCACTCCTTAATTCCCATTAAGTATGAGAAAATATGAAATGAATGTTACATAATTTTATTGTACTAGATATTTGTGTCTGTATTCACAGCTCTATTAATCTAGGTTAAGTGAAAATCTATTATGAAAAAACAACACTCTAGAAAACACAACACTCCAGAAAGGAGTTAGTGTAAAGGCATTCAGATTGAAAAGTAATTTTTAATACACACTTAAATGAGGATTACATGGGTGTTAGTTGCTCATCATGTCTGACTCTTTGTGATCTCATGGACTGTAACACACCAGGCTCCTTAGTCCATGGAATTCTGCAGGCAAGAATACTGGAGTGGGCTGCAATCCCCTTCTCCAAGGGATCTTCCCAACCCAGGGATCAAACCCAGATGCCCTGCATTGCAGGCAGATTCTTTACTGCCTATAATTGTACATATAAAGATTGGTGGTTCATTCATTCAGAGTAGAAGAAAAAGTCCTGTTTTATGGCTTAAATTTCCATCTATATACTGATGGCCTAGACCTCTCTCCTGCATTCCCTACACACCTGTCTGACTGCTTTCTTGAAACATTCAGTCGGATGTCTAACGTTAGTGTTCACATAAGTTATCTTAACTGGGACTTCTGAAATTTAAAATAGTGCTAAAAATAAGAGGATAAAATACACACAAAATTTAGGGGACTTCTTTACAAAAGCATTCAATACGACTAAAGGGCATTTTTGTTCGTTTACAAAGTAATTCTTCAAAGACTCAAATATCTCCACATGAACACAAATTAAGCACTGTTTTACTTGGAGATGTTTTTTGTATTTAACACCAGTTCTGACACAAAATATTTGAATTACCATCAATTTACTATGTGATTTGTAGCATGTATTTCTTCTTGTTGTTTAGTCTGACCCTTTTGTGACCCCATGGACTGTAGCTTGCCAGCCTCCTCTGCCCATGGGATTTCACAGGCAAGAGTATTTGAGTGGCTTGCCATTTCCTTCTCCAGGAGATATTCCTGACCCTGGGATTGAACCTGCATCTCCTGCATTACAGGTGGACTCTTTACGGCTGAGTCACCAGGGAACCCCCATGTACCATGTTTGTGTGTGTGTGTGTGTGCTTAGTCGCTCAGTTGTGTCTGACTCTGCAACCCCATGGACTGTAGCCTGCCAGGCTCCTCTGTTCATGGGAACTCTCCAGGAAAGAATACTGGAGTGGATTGTCATGCCCTCTTCCAGAGGATCTTCCCAACCCAGGGATAGAACCGAGGTCTCTCGCAATGCATGGGGATTCTTTACCAATTGAACCAACAGGGAAACCCCAGAATATTGGAGTGGGAAGCCTATCCCTTCTCAGGGGAACTTCCCGACCAAGGAATCAAACCGGGGTCTCCTGCATTGCAGGCAGATTCTTTACCAGCTGAGATACCAGGGAAGCCCTGTATGCTATGCTATGCTAAGTCGCTTCAGTCGTGTCCGACTCTGTGCAACCCCATAGACGGCAGCCCACCAGGCTCCGTCATCCCTGGGATTCTCCAGGCAAGAATACTGGAGTGGGTTGCCATTTCCTTCTCCAGTGCGTGAAAAGAGAAAAGTGAAACTGAAGTCACTCAGTCGTGTCCGACTCTTAGCGACCCCATGGACTGCAGCCTACCAGGCTCCTCCATCCATGGGATTTTCCAGGCAAGAGTACTGGAGTGGGGTGCCATTGCCTTCTCCCTGTATAGGTAAATGCATTTCAAACTTCAATTTAGTAACTTTCACAATTTTTAATCTCTTGGATTTTCTGCAGCAAAATTTCTTTTCCTAGTATCAATTCATTCTATTTTAAATGTTGAACCATTCAGTTGAATTTACAATAAACCATAGCCACAATTTTGTCATTCCATCTGATCACTATACATTGTCAACATTTTGACTTTTATGAATTTGAATATAAATGTCAAGCATTATTAAAATTAATGATTTTTCTATCTGAAGTATTTAAAGTCTTTGATATAAAACTAGTATCCTCTAACTGTGGAATGCTTCTGTCAATGGAGGTATCACTTCATTTTTCACATGTGCACAAAAAAACTCAAAATTATAAATGAGTGAAATTGTTTTAGAAGAAGAGAAATTCCATCTAAAAAAAAAAAACTCATCCAAATGAAAAGTCAAACACCAGAAAGTGCTTAAACATGCATTAAATCCTTATCATCAAGCAAATCTTTTAAAATAACTATGCATATTTGACCTAGATTTTTGTCTTCTGATTTACATGTCGTCAGCAGAACCACTTTGGCACACTGTCAGTCCACTCAGGCTGTCATAACAATACCATAGACTGGGTGACTCAAACGAGGAAATGTATTTCTTACTATCCTAGAAGCTAGGACGTCCAAGATCAGAGGGCCAGCATGGCTGATTTCTGGTGAGGACTCCCCTTTTGATTTCAGATAGCTATTCTTGTGCTCTTGCATGGCCCTTATGGGGAAGTTGGGACTGCACTTTCTCTTCTTATGAAGTCCCCAGTCCTATTGGATTCGGACCTCACTGTTATGACCTCATTTACTTCCCTAAAGATTATATCTTTATTCTCATTGGGGATTAGAATTTCAACATACGAATTTGGGGGGAACAGAGTTCATTCTATAGCACCAAAATAGTAGATGAGAAAAGGCCAACTATATTGTATAAGTACACATTCATTATCAACTTTCTTAAAAAACAAACTTTCAGTATTAAATGTTAATTAAATAATCATTTTCATTTATTTGACCTTATTACTGTCAGAGTGTTTATTGCATTACTGAACAATAAAATGAAAAAAAAAGTTTTTTATAGCTATACTATAAATTCAGTGCTAAAATGACTACAGCAAGAGTGTCCAGACTACTGTCTTTTTACTCTCTGGCAGGACTTCTCAGCTATTTTTTGTCCACATTTCCCATATACCTAGCTTATATTTGTTGTAAGTTTCCACTAATTTGGCTTACCTTAGGCCTCGGGTTTTGTGCAACTTGCAAGCACAATCAAGGCCATAGTATTTTGCATCTGGTATTAAACATCTCTCCTACCACCACCAGGGGCTTCCCTGGTGGGAATACACAGAGTAAAAAGCCATGTGAATACAGAGGCAGAGTTTGAAGTGATGCATCTATAAGTCAAGGAATGCCAAGGATTATTGGGAACCACCTGACCCTAGAAGAGTGGCATGGAAAGAATTCTTCCTCAGAACTTTAAGAATCAACCCTGACCTCCAGAACTCTGAAAGAATAAACTTTGTTGGTTTAAGCCACATTTTTGTTTTGTTTGGAAATTTGTTGTAGCAGCCACAGTAAACTATTACTACTAATATGAACCTTTTGTTAAAATAGAACTGTTTTGTTAAGATATAAAATGCCAAGAGACATGCTGCGTTATACTCGATACAGGCAACAGGTGTAAACCAAAACTTTTCAGGCAACCTGTTTAAAGCATTTCTCAAATTTATTGTGTTCAGTTGAATTCTTTATGTTATCCTCCTAGGTTCTATTGTTTAATCTTCTCCTCAAGTTAACAATTTCATGTTTCTATTTATCTCAAAAATGTTGAAATTATTTATACTGCTGTATTTCAAACTTAGACTGAAATTATTTGTAAATCCCATCAACTTTAACTCTGAAATTATATCTAAATTCTACCACTTCTACATCATCTCAACTATTCCCACCTTGGCCCAACACTGTTAATAATTATCATCATCTCCTCACTGGTCTCCCTGCTTCCAAGGGTTTCCGTGGTGGCTCAGGGGTAAAGAATCTGCCTGCAATGCAGGAGACCTGGATTCAATCCCTGGGTTGGGAAGATCCTCTGGAGAAAGGAATGGCTACCCACTCCAGGATTCTTTCCTGGATAATTCCATGTACAGGGAAACCTGGTGAGCTGCAGTCCTTGGGCTTGCAAAGCGTTGGATGCAACTGAGCACATCCCCGTGCATGCAAACACACACGTGTACACACATACACATATGCAGTCTCTAAACATAGTAGCTAAAAAGATAGTGTTTAAAATCATAGATCGTGTAGTTTCTACAAAAAATTCTCTTGCTTCCTGTGTGTAATGGGTTGAATTGTATCCCTAGAAATTGAATTGCTAACTCTCTAGTCCCTCTGAAAATAAACTTATTTGTAAATATGTCATTATAGACGCACTTTGTTAATTTAGCTATGTCATATTAACAAAGCTAATTACATCTGTAATGATCTATTTCCATTATGTTAAAATATAGCCAATATTAGAGCCAACCTGGACAGCATATTAAAAAAGCAGAGACATTACTTTACTAACAAAGGTCCATCTAGTCAAAGCTATGGTTTTTCCAGTGGTCACATATGGATGTGAGAGTTGGACTGTGAAGAAAGCTGAGCACTGAAGAATTGATGCTTTTGAACTGTGGTGTTGGAGAAGACTCTTGAGAGTCCCTTGGACTGCAAGGAGATCCAACCAGTCCATTCTAAAGGAGATCAGCCCTGGGATTTCTTTGGAAGGAATGATGCTAAAGCTGAAACTCCATACTTTGGCCACCTGATGTGAAGAGCTCACTCATCGGAAAAGGCCCTGATGCTGGGAAAGATTGAAGGCAGAGGAAAAGGGGACAACAGAGGACGAGATGGTTGGATGGCATCACCAACTCAATGGACACAAGTCTGAGTAAACTCTGGGAGTTGGTGATGGTCAGGGAGGCCTGGTGTGCTGCAGTCCATGGGGTCGCAAAGAGTTGGACATGACTGAGCGACTGAGCTAAACTGAACTGAACTGAATATGAGTGATCCTTATTATAAGAGAGGATAACAAATACAACTGGTGTCTTTATAAGCACGAAAGAGAGACACACACACACAGGAAGAATGTAATGTGATGACAGAGGCAGAAACTGAAGTAATCCAGATAAGGGCCAAGAAATGCCAAGGTTCTTAGATCACCACCAGCAGTTAGGAAAAATCAAGGAAGAAAACCTCCCCAAGAGACAGTAGAAGGAGAATGTCACTCCTGAAATCTTAATTTCACATTTCTGATCACTAGAATTGTGACAGAATAAATGTAAGCTGTTTTAATCTACCCAGCTTGTGGTACTTTGTTTTGTGGCCCTAAGAATCTCATACAGCATGTCACTCTGAGTAAAAGCCAAAAGTGTTACAATGACCTGTTTGGTCCTTAATAGTTTGGTTCCCATCTTATCCATGATCTCATTTCTCACTAATTTTTGCTTGGTTCTCTCTGCTGTAGAGACATTACTTTGCCTGCAAAGGTCCATATAGTCAAAGTTATGGGTTTTCCTGTAGTCGTGTAAGGATGTGAGAACTGGACAATAAAAAAGGCTGAGCGCCTAAGAATTGATGCCATAAAAGTGTGGTGCTGGAGAAGACTCTTGAGAATCCCTTGGACAGCAAGGAGATCAAACCAGTCAATCCTACAGGAAATCAACCCTGAATATTCATTGGCAGCACTGATGCTGAAACTGAAGCTCCAATACTTTGGCCACATGATGCGAAGAACGGACTCATTGTAAAAGACCCTGATGCAGGTGAAGATTGAAGGCAGGAGGAGAAGGGGATGACAGAAGATGAGATGATTGGAAGGCAACACCAACTCAATGGACATGAGTTTAAGCAAACGCCAGGAAATATTGAAGGACAGCGAACCCTGACATACGATAGTACATAGAGTCACAAAGGGTCAGAGACGATTGGGCAATTGAACAACAACTCTGCTATACACACATTTGTTGTTGTTGTACCTCCAATATTCTAGGCATGATCTTGCCTGACAGAATTGTCATTTTTCTGTTGTCTGCCTGGAAAGCTCTTTCCCCAGGTGTCTTGACTGCTTGCTTTACTAATATTGGGGCTTTAATAATATGCCACTGTCTTCATTAGAATGTCCCTAACCTCTATGTTTAGAATTAAGACTATTGCTCCTAAATTCTCTACCCTCAATATCTTACTTTTAACTTCCATAGCACTTATCATGTACTTACACTTTGTATATTGGAAATTTTTTTCTATCTGTATTACCACTATGTTTCCAGCAATTGGCATAGTAGTTTGCATACAGCAGGGACTCAAGATTTACTTCTTAAAATAATGAATATATTTTAAAATGTGACATATTCAGGGAAATTTAAATAATTAAGTATGGCTGTGGTTGATTTTTGCTTTCTTGGTGAGGTGTGAAGGGTTAGAAAAAAGGCTAAATTTTAGTCAAAAACCAGATTGTACATGACCATGTATGCTTTTGAATTTATCCTTTAGTGCAGTTGTTTTCAAAACTGTTTGGTTGAATTTTTGTTGTAGTTGCTTAGAGTGCAAAACATTATTCAAACAAAATATTATACGAGATATGTAAAAGAGACAAAGGTAAGCTTCTCAGCAGGAAGAAATAATGTGAGTCCCAGAATCCAGCCCTCTCTCTGTTCCTTCTCCTTTTCATGAGACCTGCAGGTCACTGTATTCACTTGGGGATTCATGAAATCACAAGGTGAAAAGCACTACTTTAAGAGATAGAAAACCTCTGAAGGATTTAAGCAAAGGAGTTACATGGTAAGATTTTCATTTTATTAGATAACTGGGGTAATAGTATGAGGGCTAAATCAGAGGCTTGTAAAACCAAAGACAAAAAGGCCAACAGGGAGAACTTCACGATAATCGAAAAGGGCAAGTGACTAGAACCTGAGCCAAGAAAATAACGGTTGGGAATGTAGTCAATAAATGAGAAACAGTTGCATAAACCAGACTAGCTGATTAAGTTCATAGAATGAAAGGGAGAAAAGGAGACTTTAGGTTGCTATGTTGAGTCATAGGACCACTGTGCCTGAAGTGGCCCCATTTACTAACACAGGAAACACAGAGGAGCAGATCTGAAGAACAGTGAGTTCAGCTTGTACTAGGGTGGTCAGGTGAATGGGTCCAGAGGCTTAGGGAAAAGCATCATATTGAGATATAGATTTCAGTATTACCTTATCCTTTACCATCTGAGCCACCTTCCCAGGTGGCCCTAGTGGTAAAGAACCCACCTGCCAATGCAGGAGATGTAAGAGATGAGGGTTCAGTCCCTGGGTTGAGAAGATCCCCTAGAGGAGGGAATGGCAACCCACTGCAGTATTCTTGCCTGGAGAATTCCCATGGACAGAGGAGCCTGGCGGGCTACAGTCTATAAGCTCACAAAGAGTTGAACATGACTGAAGCGACTTAGCACAGCACTTTACATTATTCAGCATTCACTCACTAAGTCAAAAATATTCATGTGTTCTTTCTATATTCCAGCTGCTTTGAAAGTTAAGGAGCATACAATGGAAAAAAAAATCAGTCATATTCCTTATGTATAGTGATAAGAAACGATGGCCCAAAATTCAAAGTGTGGAGAGAAAACTTTGATCCTTGTGTACCTGAACAAAGGAAGAAAAGCAGAAAGGGCTTTCTCAAGTTATTAATTTATTGCCTTTCAGCACCAAATTCATCCTTTTTGCCTGCTCTGTGAAAATAAATCTTGGCCCTTTAAGTGTGATTTTTCTTTGCCAGCTGCCATGATGTTTTGTCAATCAAGGGTAATGAAGGGACATTGCAGGAGAAAAAATTTTACTTCCTGGTTTGGGTGAGCTCCTTTGCAGCCCTCATATAGCACAGCAGGCAGCTTCTCCAGCATCACTTTCCGGCAAAGCACAGTTTCCCCATGGCCTGGCTCTTTCAATTCACAGCACCTATCACCACTCAAAGCCAACAACTTTTGCCAGCAACCCCATCAGACAGTTTTGTAGTCAGAATTTCTAATGAGATACCTCCTTGCGAAAAGCTTTTCCTGGCATTCTATAGAGTGGATTTCCTGCAAGTTCTGCCATCACTACAGCAATTTTTCTGCCATTCAGTTACTCACAGTTATGCACCCACCCCCCACCCCCCAAACAAAGTATGGATCACATTTCTGGCAGGGAGAAACTCTTACTTGGGAGTTCTGTATCCGCTCTCTGACTAATGACATATTATATTATTTCCATTACTATTTTATAAATTTGCTATTCCTATCATCTTTAAAGTTTTCTCTACTGCTTACTTGTCGAAGTCTCATTGCTCTATTTCCATCTTTAGTCAATAATTCCTTATGCTGTACTTTTCCTGGTCAAATTACTCTATGGTTTCTTTTTCCTGATTTGACCTAGACTGATTGAGATAACAAAGAAGGAAGATTAATAGATGTATAAATAGAATACAGTAGTTTTTCAGATGACAATAAAATTGAGAGTTTCAAGAAGAGAAAATAAAGTTCCAGTTTTAAATCATGCCAGCCCAAAGCTCCTTATGACATGCTCATGATTTCCCATTCACACATTTATTAAGACTTATTTATTGGACTTAAAAAAAAGGTCCAATACCAAAACTGACCAAAAATGAAACAGAACATAAATCGATTCCAACCCTTTGAAGAAATCTCAATATAGTATCCATGCACATCCCGTAGGGACCCAGCCATTCCATCCTAGGTATTCACCCAACAAAAATGCATTATATATATGTTCCAAAATATATGGACAAAAACACTTGTAGTAGTATAAGTGATAGTAGGCAAAACTAGAAACATCTTAAGGAAGCACATCAAATTTAGATTTAAAAATAATCATGCATTTATATAATGGAATATCTCAAAACCACAATATGAATGAAGTTATGTAACACAGAAAACAATGATAAGTTTGCAGGCATAATTTTAAATGAAAGAAACAAGGCCAAATACTATTTATTATATGAGTTAATTTATATAAAGTTCAATGAAGGATAAAACAAATCTTTGGCATAAAATCTGGAATAGTATTTGAGTGGGGAAGAGAACAGTGTTTAGTTGGAAGCACTAGAAGATCGAGTGTTATTTCTTGACCAGATGAAGTTTAAACAATTATATTCAACCTTGTGATGATTACTAAGGTACAAATGTATGATTTATACACTTTTTCATATGTGTGTTACTATCCAATGAAATTTTTATTAAATAACCCCTGTACCAGGAATAATAATCTAAAATATAAAGCAAGGTAAAAAATTACAATTAAGGCATTCTTAGAAAATAACTAAAAATGTATTCTAAAATGCTAATTAAACTTACAATTAATAAGATATTTTTCCTATAATGATTTTAAGATTTACAACCTAATCATGAGTGGCACAATAAAAAAGTAAGAATAACAACTATGCTGTTGTAATAGTCACTAAGTTGTGTCTGACTCTTTTGCAACCTCGTGGACAGCAGCCCACAAGGCTTCTCTGTCCATGGAATTTTCCAGGCAAAAATACTGGAGTGGGTTGCAATTTCCTTTTCCAGGGGATCTTCTGGACCCAGGAATTGAACCCGAATCACCTGCTGGGCAGGAAGATTCTTTACCACTGAACCACTTGGGAAACATAACAATTATATAACAATCTATATATTTTAAGAAATAGTAATTAAAATTCTCATTGAATTTTTTAAGAGTGCAAGAAATTCACTGTAATATTTATAAGAATGGAAAACTGTTCCATTAAAAAAGATGGACAAAGGAAAAGAATGGCCTACTAGATGTAAGATATTTTATAATTGCATGAAATAAAATTAGTATTGAGCATATTAGTTCCTCAGTCATGTCCAGCTCTTTGCACCCCATGGACTGTAGCCTGCCAGGCTCCTGTGTTCATGTAATTCTCCAGGCAAGAATACTGGAGTGTATTGCCATTTCCTTCTCCAGGGGATCTTCCTGATCCAGGGATCGAACCAGGGTCTCCTGTATTTCAGGCAGATTCTTTACCATTTGAGCCACCAGGGAAACCCAAAATTAATATATTAGTATAAACATGGACACCAACTACATGGAGAATGATACCTCAGTATTAAAATAGAAAATAAAGATTGCTAAGAGAAAATTATTACTTACTGAAGATAAGAGTGCATATAAACAAGGCTGATATTTAGCCCAGCACATTGATACAATTGCACCTCTTTGTAACATACTGAACTGCTAGTAAAAACCTACCTCCTCTCAGTTCAGTTCAGTCCCTCAGTCTTTTCCAACCCTATGGGACCCCATGAATCACAGCACACCAGGACTCCCTACCATCACCAACTCCCAGAGTTTACTCAAACTCATGTCCATCGAGTCGGTGATGCCATCCGGCCATCTCATCCTCTGTCATCCCCTTCTCCTTCTGCCCCCAATCCCTCCCAGCATCAGGGTCTTTTCCAATGAGTCAACTCTTAGCATGAGGTGGCCAAACTACTGGAGTTTCAGCTTCAGCATCAGTTCTTCCAAAGAACACCCAGGACTGATCTCCTTTAGAATGGACTTGTTGGATCTCCCTGTCGTCCAAGGGACTCTTAAGTCTTCTCCACACCACAGTTCAAAAGTATCAGTTCTTCGGTGCTCAGCTTTCTTCACAGCCCAACTCTCACATCCATACATGACTACTGGAAAAACCATAGCCTTGACTAGATGGACCTTTGTTGGCAAAGTAATGCCTCTGCTTTTGAATATGCTATCTAGGTTGGTCATAACTTTCCTTCCAAGGAGTAAGCATCTTTTAATTTCATGGGTGTAATCACCATCTGCAGTGATTTTGGAGTCCAAAAAAACAAAGTCTGACACTGTTTCCACTGTTTCCCTATCTATTTCCCATGAAGTGATGGGACCAGACGCCATGATTTTCATTTTCTGGATGTTGAGCTTTAAGCCAACTTTTTCACTCTTCTCTTTCACTTTCATCAAGAGGCTTTTTAGTTCCTCTCACATTCTGCCATAAGGGTGGTGTCATCTGCATATCTGAGGTTATTGATAATTCTTCCGGCAATCTTGATTCCAGCTTGTGCTTCATCCAGCCCAGCATTTCTCATGATGTACTCTGCGTATAACTTAAATAAGCAGGGTGACAATACACAGCCTTGACATACTCTTTTTCCTATTTGGAAATACTTTGTTGTTCCATGTCAGTTCTAACTGTTGCTTCCTGACCTGCATATAGGTTTCTCAAGAGGCAGGTCAGGTGGTCTGGTATTCCTATCTCTTGAAGAAGTTTCCACAGTTTATTGTGATCCACACAGTCAAAGGCTTTGGCATAGTCAATAAAGCAGAAGTAGATGCTTTTCTGGAACTCTCCTGCTTTTTCCATGATCCAGTGGATGTTGGCAATTTGATCTCTGGTTCCTCTGCCTTTTCTAAAACCAGCTTGAACACCTGGCAGTTCACAGTTCACGTATTGCTGAAACCTGGCTTACAGAATTTTGAGCATTACTTTACTAGCGTGTGAGATGAGTGCAATTGTGTGGTAGTTTGAGCATTCTTTGGCATTGCCTTTTTTGGGGGTTGGAATGAAAACTGACCTTTTCCAGTCCTGTGGCCACTGCTAAGTTTTCCAAATTTGCTGGCATATTGAGTGCAGCACTTTCACAGCATCATCTTTCAGGATTTGAAAGAGCTCAACTGGAATTCCATCACCTCCACTAGCTTTGTTCATAGTGATGCTTTCTAAGGCCCACTTGATTTCACATTCCGGGATGTCTGACTCTCGGTGAATGATCACAACATCGTGATTATCTTGGTCATGAAGATCTTTTTTGTACAGTTCTTCTGTGTATTCTTTCCACCTCTTCTTAATATCTTCTGCTTCTGTTAGGTCCATACCATTTCTGTCCTTTATCGAGCCCATCTTTGCATGAAATGTTCCCTTGGTATCTGTAATTTTCTTGAAGAGATCTCTAGTCTTTCCCATTGTTTTCTTCTATTTCTTTGCATTATCGCTGAGGAAAGCTTACTTATCTCTCCTTGCTATTCTTTGGAACTCTGCATTCAGATGCTTATATCTTTCCGTTTCTCCTTTGCTTTTCACTTCTCTTCTTTTCACAGCTATTTGTAAGGCCTCCTCAGAGAGCAATTTTGCTTTTTTGTATTTCTTTTCCATGAGGATGGTCTTGATCCCTGTCTCCTATACAATGTCACGAACCTCCGTCCATAGTTCATCAGGCACTCTATCAGATCTAGTCCCTTAAATCTATTTCTCATTTCTACTGTATAATCATAAGGGATTTGATTTAGGTCATACCTGAATGGTCTAGTGGTTTTCACTCCTTTCTTCAATTTAAGTCTGAATTTGGCAATAAGGAGTTCATGATCTGAAGCACAGTCAGCTCCCAGTCAGGTTTTTGCTGACTGTAAAAGGCTTCTCCATCTTCGGCTGCAAAGCATATAATCAATCTTATTTTGGTGTTGACCATCTGGTGATGTCCATGTGCAGAGTCTTCTCTTCTGTTGTTGGAAGAGGGTGTTTGCTATGACCAGTGCATCTCTTGGCAAAACTCTATTAGCCTTTGCCCTGCTTCATTCCGTATTCCAAGGCCAAATTTGCCTGTTACCCCAGGTGTTCCTTGACTTCCTACTTTTGTATCCCAGTCCCCTATAATGAAAAGGACATCTTTTTTGGGTGTTAGTTCTAAAAGGTCTTTGAGGTTTTCATAGAACCATTCAACTTCAGCATCTTCACCATTACTAGTTGGGGCATAGACTTGGATTACTGTGATATTGAATGGTTTGCCTTGGAAAGGAACAGAGATCATTTTGTTGTTTTTGAGATTGCATCCAAGTACTACATTTCAGACTCTTTTGTTGACCATGATGGCTACTCCATTTCTACTGAGGGATTCCTGCCCACAGTAGTAGATATAATGATCATCTGAGTTAAATTCACCCATTCCAGTCCATTTCAGTTCGCTGATTCCTAGAATGTCGACATCACTCTTGCCATCTCCTGTTTGACCACTTCCAATTTGCCTTGATTCATGGACCTGACATTCCAGGTTCCTGTGCAATATTGCTCTTTACAGCATCGGGCCTTGCTTCTATCACCAGTCCCATCCACAGCTGGTATTTTTTTTGCTTTGGCGCCATCCCTTCATTCTTTCTTGAGTTATTTCTCCACTGATCTCCAGTAGTATATTGGGCCCCTACTGACCTGGGGAGTTTCTCTTTCAGTATCCTATCATTTTGCCTTTTCATTCTGTTCATGGGGTTCTCAAGGCAAGAATAATGAAGTGGTTTGCCATTCCCTTCTCCAGTGGACTGCATTCTGTCAGACCTCTCCACCATGACACACCAGTCTTGGGTGGCCCCATGTGGCATGGCTTAGTTTTATTGAGTTATACAAGGCTGTGGTCCGTGTAATCAGATTGGCTAGTTTTCTGTGATTATGGTTTCAGTGTGTCTGCCCTCTGATGCCCTCTCACAATACCTACCTTCTTACTTGGGTTTCTCTTACCTAAGGCTTGGGGTTCCTCTTCATGGCTGCTCCAGCAAAGCGCAGCCACTGCTCCTTACCTTGGAGAAGGGGTATCTCCTCATGGCCACCCCTCCTGTCCTTGATCATGGAGTAGCTCCCCTTGGCCTTCCTGTGCCCACACAGCCACAGCTCCTTGGTGTGGGGTTGCTCCTCTCAGCTGCCGCCCCTGACCTTGGGTGTGTGGTCAGGGGCAGCAGCCGAGAGAAGCTACCCACATCCAAGGTCAGGGACGGCAGCCAAGATGAGCTACCACACACCGAGGTCAGAGGCAGTGGCCAAGACAAGCTACCTCCTCTAGCTTCCAAATTTCTTTCTATCCCTGGACTTTGATACAATTCAACAAATAACAACATAATGCCTAATATACAGGTGCCTGCCATAACTCTATCAAATACTATCTTTGGTGAGTACAAAAGGCAGTCAGCCCTTAAAAATCTTGATTGGCACTCTTAGCTTCCCAAAAGACTATAAAAATGACCTGGATGATGCTTAGGGGCTATTTATCAGGTCACTCATTGCCAGACTCATATTTATATAATCCCCAGAACAAGACATTATTTACTATATTGTGTACAAAAGGCAAATTAAATATGAAAGGTACAGGTTGAAATATTATTTTTCTAAATGAAGGAAATGATATACTACTGAAACAATAACGAAAAGAAAGCTAGAGCGGCTCTATTACTAAATAATGCTCTTCAAGAAAAAGAGTATTTTGAAGTATAAAGATGGACATTATACAATGATGAAACAGTCAACTCATCAGAAACAACAACCTTAGTGGTGACAAAGACAAATCTAAAAGTTGAAAATTTAACACCAGTTTCTTAATAATTGTTGGAATATCTATTCAAAAAGATAATATGGTTATAAAATATGAACAAATTATCAACCATGTAAACCTAATTTATATTATAGCACAGTTCTCCCGATAAATATAGAATAATCATTCTTCTTAAGAGCATATGGTCACTCAGACCATGTGCTTGCTAGTTCATAAAATAAGTATCTATAAATGTCAAAAATTTGAAATCAGTCATATTCCATATGAATACATGAAATTTAATTAGAAATCTTTAAAAAAAGAACGTCTGTAAATGCCCCAAGGATTTTTAAGTTGTACAGTACATTTCCATAACACATCACTATAATCAAGGATATAAAGAGAGAAAAACAGAATCCCAAGTAACTAAATAGAAAATTTCACTATAGATTATAAAGATATTAAAAGAACTACATTTTATAAACAACTTTAGGTCAATGCAGCAAAAAATTAAAAAAAAAATAAAGTATTGAAGAGGATGTAAAGAAATTGGAACACTTGTATGTTGTTACTGGGAATATAAATAGTGCAGTCATTGTGGGAAAATAGTATAGAGGTTCCTCTAAAAATTAAAGACATATACCATATAATCCATCAATTCCACTTCTGAGTACATATCAGAAAAAATTTTGAAATTGGCAACATGAAACATTTGTATATCCATATTCATAGCAGCATTATTTAAAATAGCCAAAAAATAGAAGCAACCCAAGTGTTCATTAGCAGATAAATGAATAAATAAATGTGGTATATACATACAATTGACTATTATTCAGCCTTAGAAAAAAGGGAATTTCTGGCACATGTTATAATATGGATGAACCTTGAGGACATTATGCTTAATGAAGTAAGCCAACATAAAAAGAAAAATACAGTATGCTCTACTTAAATGAGGTTTTGTTCTAGAGTAGTCATATTCATAGAAACACAAAGAATGGTGGTTGCCAGGGTTTGGATAGGAGAAAATGGAGAGTTGTTTAGTGGGTATAGAGTTTCAGTTTCACAAGATGAAAAAGTTCTGGATATTTGTTGCATAACAAAGTGAAAATGCTTAATATAATTAACTGTAGCCATAAAAATGGTTAAAGATGGTAAATTTTAAGTATAACTTACAATTTGAAAAAAATTATATTTGGCAGGAATAAGAAAAAAGAAATAATGATGGAGGTTTCAATCCTTAAGATGTAGGTAAAAGTAAATTAGGACAAAGGATAAATATATATATATATATATGATTATATATATTATATTAAATATATAAATATATATTAAATATATTTGTATGCAAATGTATATTTATGTGTATACACATGAAGTTTCAAAAGTCTTATGTGTGTTTGTTTGTAGCTATTGAATAAAGTAGTTCATGATCATGGAGAACATATCTATCTTGTTCATTGCCATATCTCTAGGCAAAGCACAATGTGTAGCACACAACATTTGATCAGTAAGTATTCTTACATGAATGAATGAATGAATGAAGCAATCAGTTCGGGTAATATTTAAAAATTATTTCCAGTTTAGACATGCCAAAATTATGGGTGAACAACTTTTGCACATTGGCGCTATAGTGGTGGAAGATGCAGAGAAGTCTGACACGGTAGTCAAAGTTTGGATCATGCAGAACCGTTCAGATAATGTTAATGGTTTTTGTCTTAACTGCAAGAGAAAATGAATTTATTGAGGCCAGAGGGATAATAATCATTAAGAAAGGTGGGTGATATAAGATTGATAAATTAATTGTAAATAAGAATTATAAAAATGCAATAAAGAATAACTATCTAAACAAACTTAATATGAGAATTTCAGGTTTTACTCACAAGCAGCATCAAGTAATATTTCTTATATTCTAAAATACATTGTGCATATTTTATTTTCATGTAAATAATATGAGACTCCTACACAAAAGACACATAAGCCAGGAGAAGATATTTTAGTTTAAAAAGTTCAAATCATTTCTGTCTTCCCTGTTTCCCATGGTATTTATTAACAGTTTGAGTCTCCGTTCAGATAGCTTGTAAGATCAAAAAGAGAAATTTAAATTCTACTTCAAAACATTTCCCTTGTGTAATAATTAAAATACTCTAGAAGATATAATCCAATTGTTAAAATAAAATTGTATATTAATTTCAATTTAACTCATTTCCAATAAATCTTTTCTTGAATACTATTTCAGGGAAGAGTATCACAATGACTTAAATTTTAATTTTGGCTTAATTGATGATAACTATAACCCTTCCTTGCTGAAAAAAAAAGTAGATGACTAAAGATTACAATCTCTTTCATGTATTTTCTAAAGGTGGTCACAAGGAAGAGCTCAGTTAAATGAAATATCTATATTTATGTTATAGCTATTAGCAAAAGCTCTTTATAAAGATGGATAATCAGGTGTTACAAAAAGGAGCATGGATCAGAAATTTTCAATCTTAATTGATTTACGGAAATATCTTTATCTGTTAACTATTTGCTTATAAAATGTTTTTGTTGGCATTACTTTACCATTTTTAGACCCTCCATTCCCAAATTAAAGAGGAAAACATAGACATTAAACTCTTAGGGAGTTTCAAGTCAGAATGTTAAAGCAATATGTAAGATTATGACTTAATTTCCTATGCAAGAGGGACCCTAAATGAATGAAGTAGAGATAAACTTTCCATCACAAATCTGTGGCCCCCTTTCCCTTGTATTCTAAAATGCATTGTGCATATTTTATTTTCAGCTCTTCGCATCAGGTGGTCAAACCACTGGAGTTTCAGCTTCAACATCTGTCCTTCCAATGAATATTCACTACTGATTTCCTTTAGGATGGACTGGTTGGATCTCCTCAAAGTCCATGACTCTGAGGAGTCTTCTACAACACCACAGTCCAAAAGCATCAGTTCTTTGGTGCTTAGCTTTCTTTATAATCCAACTCTCACATTCATACATGACTACTAGAAAAACCATAGCTTTGGCTAGATGGACTAGATGGACCTTTGTTGGCAAAGTAATGTCTTTGTTTTTTAATACGCTGTCCAGGTTGGTCATAGCTTTTCTTCCAAGGAGCAAGTGTCTTTTAATTTCATGGCTGCAGTCACCATCTACAGTGATATTCAGTCAGTCAGTCACTCAGTTCAGTCACTCAGTCGTGTCCAACTCTTTGCGACCCCATGAATCACAGCACGCCAGGCCTCCCTGTCCATCACCAACTCCCAGAGTTCACCCAGACTCACGTCCATCGAGTCAGTGATGCCATCCAGCCATCTCATCCTCTGTTGTCCCCTTCTCCTCCTGCCCCCAATCCCTCCCAGCATCAGAGTCTTTTCCAATGAGTCAACTCTTCTACTGGAAGAAGCACAAGCTGGAATCAAGATTGCCAGGAGAAATATCAATAACCTCAGATATGCAGATGACATCTCCCTGATGGCAGAAAGTGAAGAGGAACTAAAAAGCCTCTTGATGAAAGTGAAAGTGGAGAGCGAAAAAGTTGGCTTAAAGCTCGACATTCAGAAAAGGAAGATCATGGCATCCGGTCCCATCACTTCATGGGAAATAGATGGGGAAACAGTGGAAACAGTGTCAGACTTTATTTTGGGGGGCTCCAAAATCACTGCAGATGGTGACTGCAGCCATGAAATTAAAGGACGCTTACTCCTTGGAAGGAAAGTTATGACCAACCTAGATAGCATATTCAAAAGCAGAGATATTACTTTGCCAACAAAGGTCCGTCTAGTCAAGGCTATGGTTTTTCCTGTGGTCATGTATGGGTGTGAGAGTTGGACTGTGAAGAGGGTTAAGCACCGAAGAATTGATGCTTTTGAACTGTGGTGTTGGAGAAGACTCTTGAGAGTCCCTTGGACTGCACGGAGATCCAACTATTCCATTCTGGAGGAAATCAGCCCTGGGATTTCTTTGGAAGAAATGATGCTAAAGCTGAAACTCCAGTACTTTGGCCACCTCATGCAAAGAGTTGACTCATTGGAAAAGACTCTGACAGGGATCAAGACCATCCCCATGGAAAGGAAATGCAAAAAAGCAAAATGACTCTCTGGGGAGGCCTTACAAATAGCTGTGAAAAGAAGAGAAGCGAAAAGCAAAGGAGAAAAGGAAAGATATAAGCATCTGTTGCAGTGTTCCAAAGAATAGCAAGGAGAGATAAGAAAGCCTTCTTCAGCAATCAGTGCAAAGAAATAGAGGAAAACAACAGAATGGGAAAGACTAGAGATCTCTTCAAAAAATTAGAGATGCCAAGGGAACATTTCATGCAAAGAGGGGCTTGATAAAGGACATAAATGGTATGGACCTAAGAGAAGCAGAATATTAAGAAGAGATGGCAAGAATACACAGAAGAACTGTACAAAAAAGATCTTCACGACCTAGATAATCACGATGGTGTGATTACTCATCTAGAGCCAGACATCCTAGAATGTGAAGTCAAATGGGCCTTAGAAAGCATCACTATGAACAAAGCTAGTGGAGGTGATGGAATTCCAGTCGAGCTATTTCAAATCCTGAAAGATGATGCTGTGAAAGTGCTGCACTCAATATGTCAACAAATTTGGAAAACTCAGCAGTGGCCACAGGACTGGAAAAGGTCAGTTTTCATTCCAATCCCAAAATAAGGCAATGCCAAAGAATGCTCAAACTAGTGCACAATTACACTCATCTCATACACTGGTCAAGTAATGCTCAAAATTCTCCAAGCCAGGCTTCAGCAATATGTGAACCGTGAACTTCCTGATGTTCAAGCTGGTTTTAGAAAAGGCAGAGGAACCAGAGATCAAATTGCCAACATCTGCTGGATCATGGAAAAAGCAAGAGAGTTCCAGAAAAACATCTCTTTCTGCTTTATTGACTATGCCAAAGCCTTGACTGTGTGGATCACAATCAACTGTGGAAACTTCTTCAAGAGATGGGAATACCAGACCACCTGATCTGCCTCTTGAGAAATTTGTATGCAGGTCAGGAAGCATACAGAACAGTTAGAACTGGACATGGAAACAGTTAGCATACAGGCAACAGTTAGAACTGGACATGGACCAACAGACTGGTTCCAATAGGAAGAGGAGTACGTCAAGGCTGTATACTGTCACCTGCTCATTTAACTTCTATGCAGAGTACATCCTGAGAAACAGTGATTTTGGAGCTCCCCCAAAAATAAAGTCTCTCACTGTTTCTATTGTTTCCCCATCTATTTACCATGAAGTGTTGGGAACGGATGCCATGATCTTAGTTTTCTGAATGTTGAGTTTCAAGCCAAACTTTGGACTCTACTCTTCCACTTTCATCAACAGGTTCTTTAGTTCTTCTCTTTCTACCATAAGGGTGGTATCATCTGCATATCTGAGGTTATTGATATTTCTCCCAGCAGTCTTGATTCCAGCTTGTGCTTCCTCCAGTCCGGCGTTTCTCATGATGTACTCTGCATGTAAGTTAAATAAGCAGGGTGACAGTATACAGCCTTGACATTCTCCTTTCCGTGTTTGGAACCAGTCTGTTGTTCCATGTACAGTTGTAACTGTTTACATTGTCCAGTCTCTCTTCCCCATCTGCCAGCTAAATGAAGAAGACTATGAAGCCCTAGGAATAGTGAAATTACAGAAAAGAAAGAGGCCTGAATCTCTAACCAGCCCTGAAATGGAAAGCTACTCAGGAACTGTGCTTAGTTGCTCAGTCATGTCCGACTCTTTGCAACCCCAGGAATGCAGCCCACCAGGCTCCTCTGTCATTGGGGATTCTCCAGGTAAGAATACTGCAGAGGGTTGCCAAGCCTTCCTCCAGGGGATCTTCCTAACCCAGGGATCAAACCCAGGTCTCCCTCACTGCAGGCGGATTCTTTACCATCTGTGCCACCAGGGAATCCCATGAACTAGGAACTTCCATATTGAACTGAAATGATCAAGAAATACATTTCTGTTGGCTAAAGTCAGTGAAATTTTAGAGTTTTTTTTTTTTTTTTTGTCAGCAGTTAGAATGCTAATACATCACCCAATAGTGAAAAGAGTATTGTAGCATACAGAAAAAAAGCCATTCTTCTTTCTTTTTAAAAAGTAGTTTTTTTTTTAATTTTTATTTTATTTTTTAACTTTACAATATTGTATTGGTTTTGCCATATATCAAAATGAATCTGCCACAGGTATACATGTTTTCCTTAAAAAACTGGAAATAGAACTGCCTTATGATCCAGCAATCCCACTGTTGGGCATACACATTGAGGAAACCAGAATTGAAAAAGTAGCTTTTGAATGTTCACCGCCGAATTATTTACAATAGCCAAAATGTGGAAGCAATCTAACAGATGAATAGATAAAAGAAAATAGGGCTTACTGTTCCCTACACATGCACACACACAAATGGAATATAGAGTTCAGTTCAGTTGCTTGGTCGTGTCTGATTCTTTGTGACCCCATGGACTGCAGCATGCCAGGCTTCCCTGTCCATCATCAACTCCTGGACCTTGATCAATCTCATGTACTTTGAGTTGGTGATGCCATCCAACCATCTCATCCTTTGTCATCCGTTTATCCTCGGCCTTCAATCTTTCCCAGCATCAGGAATACTACTCAGAGAGAATGAAATTTTGCGGCTCAAAACAACATGAATGGACCTGGAGGGAATTATTCTTAATGAAATGTCAGACAGAGACTGACAAATACTGTATGCTATCACTTATATATGGAATCTAAATATAAAACAAATGAATAAATATAACAAAATAGACTATTTTAGATAAAATAGTCTAAAGATTAATAACCTAGAGATTATCGGGGGGATAAGGAAGGGAGAAGAAGCAAGGTGGGGATAGGCAATTAAAAGGTCTGTAGTATTATATGTAAAATTAATAAGCTACAAAGATATACTTTACAGCACAGGGAATATAGCCAATACTTTATAATAAATTTAGAGAAGTTTTGAGTCACCAAGTTGTATACCTGAAACTAATATTGTAAATCAACTATACTTCAATTCAGAAGTATCTTTTTCCTTCTTTGTTTTGTTAGATATTCATATAAACATGCTTTTCAATAATTATTTAAAGTGATTGATATTGTTTTAATCCACAAGACTTTCTTCATTCTCAATGACATTTTCTTTTGTTGAATAGTTTAATCATTTTGACTTGTAAATCAGAGCTTATGATGTACTGAACAAGCTGCTCTTTTCAAATGAGGCTCCCCTAATTTTTTTAATGGCCAAAGGAAAAAGGAAATCACTGATATTTAATTGGAATTTCACTGTTAGGTGTGCAATTTATATTGCATGAATAGTGCAAACTCAGTCCTTAGAATTTTAGAAGTAATTTATTATGCACACATATTTTTAAAGAATAGACATCGCTACAATAATTTAGTTGGACTCAACTTTTGTAACACTGTGCCATCTGGAAATAAAATATAATGCATGCATTTTCTGTTTGATCACCAAGGCACTGTTCTGCTAGACAAACAACTCTCTGTCTTCTGTTTGCAAATGAGTTTGTGCAGGTGTGCTGAAAATCCTTACTCAATATTTTATCTAACAACCCTCATAAAATATTATATTTCCCTAACTGCTCATTAGGCATTCTCAAATGTTTTAGGTGGAAATAAGCACAGTTCAATAATTAAAATAAGGCATGTAGTAGGAATACATTAAATTATTATTATATGTGTTATAATAAGGATGCATTCTTTAAGTTTGCAGTTCATTTATTTATTTAACAAATATTTTCTAAGTGAATGTATCAAGTAGATACTATTAACAAAATCACATATTGAAGTTTTTACTATATAGTAGGCAAATCATAACGGCATATAATGAAGATTATGATGAAGGTAAGTATAAGTTACAGTTGTGGGTAGCATAGGGAAAGGAGAGATCCTCTTGTTTAACCCTTTAATTTGACAAGAAAAATGAGGAACTTGCTCAATTAGTGGTGACTAAACATGAAAATCAATACAATCCATTTCAATTCCAAATGAATTTGACTTTCTGAAATATGAAACACTGTCCTCATCACCCTGTTGGATACAAAGATAAATATGCATGCAATCTTTGATGACTCAGTACTAGGTTGCAGCACTCTGTGTGTGTGTGTGTGTGTGTGTGTGTGTGTGTGTGTGTATGTGTGTGTGTAGAGGGATGGCTCAGGCTAGTTACTCCACACTAGTTTTATGGTAGGAAGGGCTTTCATCTGTTGTACTATTTCATCAGGACACAACATAAATTTATAGCTTGTGTCAAGATTTCAAAGAAACAGAATGTAGAGCAAACACTGCACATCAAGTAATAGTTGGAACAACGACCTGAACAGCATGCATGAGCTTCGTTGCTCAGTTGTGTCTGATTCTTTGCGAACCCGTGGATGGTAGCATGCCAGGGTCCTCTGTCTGTGGGGATTCTCCAGGCAAAAATAGTGGAGTGGGTTGCCAAGCGTGCATCAAATCAGATCAGATCAGTCACTCAGTCGTGTCCGACTCTTTGCGACCCCATGAATCACAGCACACCAGGCCTCCCTGTCCATCACAAACTCCCAGAGTTCACTGAGACTCACATCCATTGAGTCAGTGATGCCATCCAGCCATCTCATCTTCTGTCATCCCCTTCTCCTCTTGCCCCCAATCCCTCCCAGCATCAGAGTCTTTACCAATGAGTCAACTCTTTGCATGAGGTGGCCAAAGTACTGGAGTTTCAGCTTTAGCATCATTCCTTCCAAAAATCCCAGGGCTGATCTCCTTCAGAATGGACTGGTTGGACCTCCTTGCAGTCCATGGGACTCTCAAGAGTCTTCTCCAACACCACAGTTCAAAAACATCAATTCTTTGGCACTCAGCCTTCTTAGCAGGCCAACTCTCACATCCATACATGACCACTGGAAAAACCATAGCCTTGACTAGATGAACATTTGTTGGCAAAGTAATGTCTCTGCTTTTCAATATGCTATTTAGTTTGGTCATAACTTTCCTTCCAAGGAGTAAGCGTCTTTTAATTTCATGGCTGCAGTCACCATCTGCAGTGATTTTGGAGCTCCCCAAAATAAAGTCTGACACTGTTTCCACTGTTTCCCCATCTATTTCCCATGAAGTGATGGGACCGGATGCCTGATCGTTTTCTGAATGTTGAGCTTTAAGCCAACTTTTTCACTCTCCTCTTTCACTTTCACCAAGAGGCTTTTTAGTTCCTCTTCACTTTCTGCCATCATGGACGTGTCATCTGCATATCTGAGGTTATTGATATTTCTCCCAGCAATCTTGATTCCGGCTTGTGTTTCTTCCTGTCCAGTGTTTCTCATGATGTACTCTATGTATAAGTTAAATAAGCAGGGTGACAATATACAGCCTTGACGTACTCCTTTTCCTATTTGGAACCAGTCTGTTGTTCCATGTCCAAGTCTAACTGTTGCTTCCTGACCTGCATACAAATTTCTCAAGAGGCAGATCAGGTGGTCTGGCATTCCCATCTCTTTCAGAATTTTCCACAGTTTATTGTGATCCACACAGTCAAAACCTTTGGCATAGTCAATAAAGCAGGAATAGATGTTTTTCTGGAACTCTCTTGCTTTTTCCATGATCCAGCGGATGTTGGCAATTTGATCTCTGGTTCTTCTGCCCTTTCTAAAACCAGCTTGAACATCTTGAAGTTCACGGTTCACATATTGCTGAAGCCTGGCTTGGAGAATTTTGAGCATTACTTTACTAGCGTGTGAGATGACTGCAATTGTGCAGTAGTTTGAGCATTCTTTGGCATTGCCTTTCTTTGGGATTGAAATGAAAACTGACCTTTTCCAGTCCTGTGGCCACTGCTGAGTTTTCCAAATATCCTGGCATATTGAGTGCAGCACTTTCACAGCATCATCTTTCAGGATCTGGAATAGCTTAACTGGAATTCTATCACCTCCATTAGCTTTGTTCATAGTGATGCTTTCTAAGGCCCACTTGACTTCACATTCCAGGCTGTCTGGCTCTAGGTCAGTGATCACACCATCGTGATTATCTGGGTCATGAAGATCTTTTTTGTACAGTTCTTTTGTGTATTCTTGCCATCTCTTCTTAATATCTTCTGCTCTGTTAGGTCCATACCATTTCTGTCCTTTATTGAGCCCATGCATGCATAGGTTAATACAAATAATCAAATTAATCTCTGGCAAATATAGTTTCATAAGTTTATAAGTATAGTCATGCTATGCTGATCCTTTTAAAGTAGCATTTATCTTCATAGGTAGTTTCTGTTTTAGTAACTGTAGTCCCTATTTCTTAGGGCTTCCCTGGTGTCTTGGAGGTTAAAGCGTCTGCCTCCAATGCAGGAGACCTGGCTTTGATCCCTGGGTTGGGAAGATCCCCTGGAGAAGGAAATGGCAACCCACTCCAGTATTCTTGCCTGGAGAATCCCATGGACAGAGGAGCCTGGTGGGCTACAGTCCCCACTTCTTAGGCATTTAATGACCTAAATTTCATGAGGTCATATTTTCTACTTACTCATTCAAAATTATATCTAAAATAATAATATAATAATTGATACACTAGGCTGTGCTTAGTCACTCAGTCATGTCCAACTCTGCAGTCTGTTGCCTGTCATGCACCTCTGTCCATGGGGATTCTCCAGGCAAGGATACTGGAGAGGGTTGCCAAGCCCTCTTCCAGAGGATCTTTGCAACCCAGGGATTGAATCCGGGTCTCCAGCATTTCAATTGGATCCTTTACCATCTGAGCCACTTGTCAAGCCCAAGAATACTGGAGTGGGTAGCCTATCCCTTCTGCAGGGGATCTTCCCAATCCAGGAATCGAACCAGGGTCTCCTATATTGCAGGAAGATTCTTTACCATCTGAGCCATCAAGGAAGCCCTATATGTTTAAGAGAATTAGTATGAATAAATGAATGAATGGACATTTCTGTTATGATGCTAAGTGCTATAATTACATTGTCTCATTTAATTCTTATACTGTTTTGATAAGGTAGACATTATTATCCCTCTTTTCAAATGAAAACACTGAAGCTTAGGGTTAAGTAGCCTGTTACACTACACAAGAATTAGGAGCCAGAGTTATATAAAAAATATTTTCTTAATGATTGTATAATCATAAATTTACTCTAGCAGAACAAGTAAATACCTTGAAATATAAAACATAGAAGTCATATTGGAAAAAAAAGATGTCAGAAACTTGAATTGTGCTTTTGAGTTTAGGATTGCTAGAAGATATGAAAAAGAAAAATAAATATAGTTGTTTTTATTCTTTTCAAAAATAAATCATACAGAGCCAGTTGCAGATGCATGACTTTGAATTTGCTTGCTTGATACTTTCCTGGGAAAAATAAGATTACTATGAAAACAAGGATTTAATGATAGGTTGACCCTATTTTAAAAAATGATCTTAGAAATTAAATTCTGAATAGTTCTTTTATCCATGACATATCCTGAAATAAAGAATATATCTTTATACTATAGCTGAGGGAAAGTATTTGAGTTACTGAGTTCATGTGCTTAAAGTATATTTTGCTCTGATTTTTAAATCAACATACCCATTAGACTGTATTTCTCAGGTAGAAGATGAAAATAGTACATTTTTTTTGATAGGCATAAATCTCAATACAGGTTTCCCTTGCTATCTGAAAGTAGAGCACTCTTACAAAACTTTTTGTAAGCCAAAAAGACTTAAAGCAAAGAAGCAATCACCTTAGGAGACATCCTGCTAAAGGGTGCATAAAATAAATTCAGATAAAACACGGATACTCATAGACACAGTTCAAAGTATGATGGTTAGTTGCTGCTATGCATAGTTCCCAGGAAAGGAGCTTGGTTGTACCACTATCCCTGCTCCAGATTTACACTGTCTCTGTTTTTCAATTTAAATTTATTTATTTTTAATTGGTGTGGAGAAGGAAACAGCAACCCATTCCAGTGTTCTTGCTTGGAGAATCCCATAGACAGAGGAGCCAGGTGGGTAACAGCCCATGGGTCGCAGAGTTGGACACGACTGAGCGACTACCATCACATGTCTAGTTGGAAGATGATTATTTTATAATATTGTGTTGTTGTCTGCCATATATTAACATGAATCAGCCATAGGCTTTGCCTCTTTAATAGCTCACTGCAAAGCAAACCTTGAATGCTATGTTTGAGTTTTGCCTTTTTTCATAAAAGTGAAATTCCTCTTCCTTTATCTTTTGGTTAGCAAAAGTGGTGCTCATGTAAGTCTTTCCTAAAAGTGAAGAGGTCTGAACAAACTTTCAAAAAGTAGGGAATCTCTGTGAATAATAATCACACTTGTCACAAGTACCTGCCATGCATATAATCTGTATTAGTAACAGAGTAAAATACATTTTAGATATAAAATTTAATAGAACCAAAAGCTATTCTGGTAGGCATCTTTTGTTTGTTTGTTTGTTTGGATTGTTTTTATTTCTCCTGAGATAAAAACAAGAGATTTCCTTCTCCTTCCTCTTATGGATCTGCCTCTATCTGTCAATCACATAATCTTACTCCTCTATTGAAAGAAGAAAAGAAGATACAGGTTAGACAAAGAGAGAAACTAATATCTTAATACAAATGATTTTGTGTGTGTGTGAGTGAACTGAAATGCAGGGAGACGTGTGACTTCCAAAGGAACCTCCAAGAATGGTTTTCCCTGGAGGACACTGAGGGAGGGTCTTTTTCAGTGACAGGGAGAGAGACACAGAGAATGAAGCCAAATGAAGGAAAGCAGGGTTTATAGACAAAGTCACTTAGAGACAAGGTTCTATTAAAACCTAGAAAATGCATCCAACTATGCTAGAAAGTCTACCTGAAATTTTTATTTTGTTCACTATGTTTAAGCAATAATGAATCAGTGTTCTTTCACAATGAATCAAATATGTGCTATAAATTGGTAGAAGATAGTGTTAGAAGTATGAGAAAGCATGCAGAGAAAAATATCCTTGGTTCCATGTAAGTTAGAATAGATACCTATCTACTTCTATATCATCTATCATTCCAGTCCAAACACTGGCTTACTGGTCAAGAATTATAGATTTGAAGTTACTTTGACTCAAAAATTTGAAAGCATTAATTTAGTATCTTTCGGATTCCAGTATAGCTCTGAATCAGTTTACTACTATTCTGATGATCAATCCATACTACTTATTCTATTCCCTGAATTCCTTCTTAAAAGCTTTAAAAGAAATCCTTTTTTGGTTTTCTGAGATTTTACAATGATATGTCTTGATATATCTCTTTTTATCTCAATAATGTTGGCTACTATTGGGCTTTTTAATTTTTTATGAAAAAAAAAAAAAACACCTTTTTTTCCCTACCATTTATTTACCTTCCTCTCCCTTTTTGAAAGTTCTAATAGATATTAAAATGCCTGGATTAAGCCTCTAAATTTCTCATCTTTTTACTAGTATTTTCTTTTTTTCTTATTTTATAAAATCTTATTTTCTGGAATAGTCCCTCAGCTTCATTTTTCAAATGTTAATAGGTTTTAAAAATATATTCTTACTATCATATTTATAATTTTAAGATATTTTGTTCTATATTTTCTGATTTTTAAAACAAATCATTTTATTATTTCATAAGTATATCTTCTACTGGATCTTTAAAAATATTGATTTTGGTTTCATTATCTTCTTACATTTACACATTTCTCAAGTTCCTTTTTTTTTTTTTTCCAGTCATCCAGTTCTGTTTCTCCTATGCTTTTTTCAAATGCTTAGTAATTTTTTATGTCTATCCACATTCAAAATTCAAGGAACCTGCACTAGGGTTGAATAATGCCTTCCAAAATTAATATCCACTTGACTTTATTTGAAAATAGCCTTTGCAGATGTAATTAATTAAGTCAAGATGAAGTCCTATTGGATTAGGGTGGGCCCTAAATCCAATGACTGAGTTTTATAAGTAAGGGTGATTCAGACACAGAGATACAGAGGGAAGAAGGTCATGTGAAGATGGTGGCAGAGATCAGAGAGATAACTCTAAGCCAAAGAAACTAAGGATTGCTGCTGCTGCTGCTGCTAAGTCGCTTCAGTCACGTCCGACTCTGTGAGACCCCATAGACGGCAGCCCATCAGGCTCCCCCATCCCTGGGATTCTCCAGGCAAGAACACTGGAGTGGGTTGCCATTTCCTTCTCCAATGCATGAAAGTGAAACGTGAAAGGGAAGTCACTCAGTCGTGTCCAACTCTTAGCGACCCCATGGACTGTAGCCTACCAGGCTCCTCCATCCATGGGATTCTCCAGGCAAGAGTACTGGAGTGGGGTGCCATTGCCTTCTCCGAAGGATTGCTAGCAACCACCAAAAGTTAGGACAAGGTAAGTGCTTTTAGAGGGACCATAGCCTTGCATGCATACACCTATATTTTGAATTTCTAGCCTTTAAAACTGAAAGAGAATAAATCATTGTTGTTTTTAACCAACCAGTTAGTGTTAATTTGTTCTGGCAGCCCTAGAAAATGATTACAAAACGTTTTAATGAAAGTATGATTTGTTATTTTGGGGTTTTCAAATAGGATAATCAAGTGAGAACAAAGCCATTCTGCAGGTCATCTTTCTTGGTCTCATCACTATTCTGCTGGTGTGATGGAGCTCAGAGGGTGTGTGTGTGTGTTATGCACTCATATATATGTGTTTATAGTGGGGACTTAGGGAAGGGAAATGATTTAATAAATTTAGCTGCTGGGGTTAGCATTCCTAGATGGATTCTCACTTACTCTCCCAGCCCAGAATTCAGTAGAAGAGCAAACCTCTTCCTTCTGTAGTCCCTGGGGTCAGTAAACCAGAGCCTGTCTGGTTCAAGCTGTCCAGTTGTATATGTGTGCAGTGGCGTAAGTGGTAAAGGATCTGCTCACCAACGTAGGAGACTTAAAAGACTTGGGTTTGAACCCTGAGTCAGAAAGATCCCCTGGAGGAGAATACAGCAACCCATTCCAGCATTCTTGCCTGGAGAATCCCATGAACAGAGGAGCCTGGAGGGTTACAGTCCATAGCGTCGCAAAGTGTCAGACACAACAGAAGTAACTTAACACACACGCACACACACACACATTAATCTGATTTAGTGACACTCTGAGTATCTAATTACATACTTTTTCATCGAACTATATCCCCTACCTATCTTCACAATTAATGAGTGCCTCCAATTTTTTTAACTTGCTTTGGCTTATCCTTTGCTATTTGTAAGTTTTCAGCTTTCTGTATTTTGCTAATTTATTTAGGATACAATTCACTTTCTTTTTGCAAAGTTTTTGACATCTATTCTTTAGTAATTCACACCTTTACCCAGAGGTTTATAACTTTTTCATGTACTCATTAAATATTAGTGGGATTTCAGGAAGTACTGGTTAAAACTTATGTGTTTAAGCTATCAAATTTAACAAAAGATCTTCAAATATTTATTTTTTTAAGTTTTAACCTTTCTTTTCTTTTTAAATCTATGTGATTACTGAGTTATTCATTTATTATGTTCTATGAGAAAGGCAGGGAAGATATTTGAAATAAGCTTTCAACATATTTAATATGCCTTAAGCTCAAATTCTAAATTGTTTTCTGGTAATTTCTGCTCAATATATTTAGCATTGATTCATAGAGATAGTTTTTAAATTAAATCCTTCATACTTAAAACATCAAAGTGATACAAGCTTAGTAAAAATCTAAGAATTTTTGAAAATACAAGCTATAATTTCAAATAACAGATACTAAGATATGCTCTACTTAAGAGTGATGGGCTAATACAAAATATATGTAACTATATCTACAATAAAATGTAACATATATAAGATATATGGTTTCAAGTACATGTAATGTTTAATCAAGGAAATGAAATATAAAAATTATTTTCCTCATTGAATATTTCCTCAGTAATCAAGCTGTAGTCTAGACAGAAACAAATTGAACTAAGTGGTGGACAAATGTACTGTTAGTAACCTTTCTTGAATTATTCATCATTTTTATTTATCTTCCCAGCATTTAGCCATCTGTCTCCTCAGGTTTATAGCTCTTAAATATGGAAATACTCCAATATATAACTTTAATGATCAAGTATTTCAAGGAACCAAATTGGCATATGGAATATTCAAGTTTTACATGATACTGTGAAAGACACAAATTATAAAAATATACCAAGACTACTTCCAAATTAACAGAGATACATCATTTCAGGATTTTTTTGGCATATGATCATAGTAATTGAAGATAGATAAAATGAACTGCAGACCTCAAAAAAAAAACTCTCTCTTTGATCCTTTAAAATATTATTTATCCTTTACTTTCATAATTTCGCCATGAGAGTAATTCTTCTTTAGAAAAACAAAATGCACATCATAAAATTTGAGATGGAAATGTTTCTGTATAATTCAGTCTCCTAGAAATCTACTCTGAAAAATACTTGTTTCTTGTCAGATATTTATTCCATGCTGGGGGTATGGGAGGAAGTGATTAGAAATTGTTCATTAGATAGTAAACTGCTGAAAAAACATCTGCCTTTATCTTATCTCATAATCATTTATGCCTTAGACTTTAGTTCAGTGACATTCATTCAAGGGCAAATTTTTGTAACTGTCTATAGAGGAAGGAAGAGTATTATTTTAATGAAAACTACCTTGGAGTTTTCTGTGCCTACATAATCCCTTGAAGTTAAACAAGATTAAATAAATTTAATAAATTCAGGTTCTATTAATAATTATCACTTAATAATTATTTTAAAATCCTTCAAGTGTGCAGTGTACTTATCCTCTCATTCACCACAGTGAACTGAGTTGTTGAAACAAGTAAAATCTGACACTGACAGATATTTTCCAGATAAACATATTGTGGTATATTCAGAACTTCCTTTCTTAATTCATTCAGCTCAAAGACACATCAGATAAAATGGATTGGCTCATAAAGGTGGACAGAGAAGAAAATTCATTCCCTCTTAGTGTGGCCTTATTGACCCAGAAAAGATGCCACAGGGAATTTATAAAAAGCCCTTAAAGCACTTCTGTCTTTTAACCACTTCACCATTCCTCAAGCTCTACCAGTTTTTCTAATATTGATCACACTAACATATCATCAGTTCATTTCTTTTCAATGTTCACAAAACTCAACATCTCCTTTAAGCTGATCTACAGTAGTTTGACGATGTGCTTGAGTTGATTCAGGCATCAGCTAACACCAGTGTTTTGGCTCACCTGCAGCTCCACAGGTGGTACCTGTGTTTTTCTCTCAGTCAGGTCAATAACCAGACACCAGCAATGAATCTGCACTCTGAAAAATTAATCCACTTATCCTGCTTATTTCTGTTTTAATAGGATCTTAGCTTCTTTGAAACATGCCTGGAGGCCTCTTTTGTTCTGGAGATATAGAACCTGCAAGTGCAAATTAATGGCATACCTCGTGTATAAGGAAGTAATTATGTGATTACTTGAGTATCAGTGAGTTCCTTCATGTTCTTATATTGTACACCGATGCCCATTCCCCAAATCTGGGGGGAAAGGTAGACAAAATTCTTTTTATTTTGTTTATTTATTATTTTTTTTACTTTACAATATTGTATTGGTTTTGCCATACATCAACAGGCATCCACCACGGGTGTACATGTGTTCCCCATCCTTATGCCCCCTCCCACCTCCCTCCCCATACCATCCCTCTGGGTCATCCCAGTGCACCAGCCCCAAGTTTCCTGTATCCTGCATCAAACCTGGACTGGCGATTCATTTCTTATATGATATTATACATGTTTCAATGCCATTCTCCCAAATCATCCCCCCCTCCCACAGGGTCCAAAAGACTGTTCTATACATCTGTGTCTCTTTTGCTGTCTCACATACAAGGTTGTCATTACCATCTTTCTAAATTCCATATATATGCATTAGTATACTGTATTTGTGTTTTTCTTTCTGGCTTACTTCACTCTGTATAATAGGCTCCAGTTTCATCCACCTCATTAGAACTGATTCAAATGTATTATTTTTAATGGCTGAGTAATACTCCATTGTGTATATGTACCACAGCTTTCTTTATCCATTCATCTGCTGATGGACATCCAGGTTGCTTCCATGTCCTGGCTATTATAAACAGTGCTGCGATGAATATTGGGGTACACATGTCTCTTTCAATTCTGGTTTCCTTGGTGTATATGCCCAGCAGTGGGATTGCTGGGTCGTATGGCAGTTCTATTCCCAATTTTTTAAGGAATCTCCACACTGTTCTCCATAGTGGCTGTACTAGTTTGCATTCCCACCAACAGTGTAAGAGGGTTCCCTTTTCTCCACATGCTCTCCAGCATTTATTGCTTGTAGACTTTTGGATCGCAGCCATTCTGACTGGCTTGAAATGGTTTCTCATAGTGGTTTTGATTTGCATGTCTCTGATAATGAGTGATGTTGAGCGTCTTTTCATGTGTTTGTTAGCCATCTGTATGTCTTCTTTGGAGAAATGTCTATTTAGTTCTTTGGCCCATTTTTTGATTGGGTTGTTTAAAGTGACTAAAGAAATAGGGTAGTCCAGTTTCCTTGCACAGTCTAGTGGTTAAGACTCTGTACTTCCTCTACCAGGGCATGAGTTTGATCCCTGGTTGGGGAACTACAATCCCACATGCCAAAAAAAAAAAAAAAGAAGAAGAAGAAGAAGAAACTTAAACCACTTGTTCAGGTCAGTATTAAAGATGGCATTAATGTCTACTATGGTTGATGGCTTCAAAGGATGGGTTCTGGAGTCCAGTTGCTTGCATTAGAATTTCAACTACCCTACTTGCTAACTCTGCAACTTAGTTATGCTGTTGAACTTCATTTATTTCTGCTTTTTCAGTTATAAAATGGAGAAAGCCCCAGAACTGAGGATTAAGTGAGATAAAGCAGATAAAGTAAATAGTACATATACTTAGCTCTTGCTCCTCTAGACCTGTGTTTCTGCAATACCAATGTCTATGGATCCTTTGCATCAGAAGTGAAAAAAGACTTATAAATACACACACACACACACACACACACTGAATTCTGATATGCAGCTGCTGAAAGTTTGCACTCAGTGAAATTCAAATGTGACTTATAAATCCATTTCTATATTTATAAGACTGTCCTCCCTCAAAAAGACAAACTTGAATCATAAAAAAATAACCTTCTTAAGGTAAGAGTTAGATCATTCTATATGTAATTAGAAAGAAATTGAGGGTACGCTCTTTGTAGCTAAATCAGTTCTCCCTTACCATGGTCTGCAAAGCTCATCCTAATCTGGCCTTAATCAAACTCATTCTCCTCTCACCTTTACTCACAGTGCTCCAGTCTCGGTAGCTAAAGCATATTTGCACAAGCTTTCCCTTCCACCACACCATGCATCTTCCACTGTGACTTTGCCTACTTAGCCTCTGTTTTTCCTGGTGTCAGTTCCAGTCTAGCCTTTTCAGGATTCTGCATGACGGTCTTGTTCATATAACACTTCCTTACAGCATTTGTAACTTTTCATCACAGCACTTCATTGTAATCATTTTGTCTTCATGTATATAATTCTACTAGACTCTAATTTTATATAGAAATGTTTTACTGTTTGAGTTCACCACTCTATCCTTATTATAGGGTCTGGCTCATAATAGAAGCTCAACAAATTCTATTTTAATGAATGAGTGAAGGCTCTACAAAATATTGTGATAAAATGTTTTTCATATTTAGGTTTTTGTTTTTGGCTTATTTTTTCCTTTTTTTAATGGATTTGATGGCTTAAAACAGCAATCATTCAACGTGTCTCAGGGGTCTGTGGATTGACTTGGTTTAGCTAGGGGGTTCTGGTCATCTCACTTAATTCTTTATGTGGTTCCAGACAGATGTTTGCTGGGGCCTCTACTGTAATACTGGGATGGCCAGGCTTCTTTGCCATTTGTACACAATCAGAAACTCTCCTTCTTCATGTCCCCTTTCCACTTGATCTTTCCAGAGGGTAACTAGATTTCTTTGTAGTAGCTCAGGTACTCCAAAAGGTCAAAAGTAGAAGCTTGAAGTCTTTAATACCTAGATTCTTCAGTCTTACCTTCAACTGGTTAATTGAAGCCACAGACCTGGCCAGATTCAGTATGGGGAAGGACTACACAATTTTTATGTACCAATAGAGGACACATAGGAGCCAAACATTATTGAGAGAGAGGGAATTATATTCCCAAGTCTAAAATGAGATAATGAAGAAAAAGCAAACAAAACTAACTTAAGTAGGGTATTACTGTTAGAAAGCAGATTCAGAATCCAATCTCCACTCTTTTTTCACTTCAAAACTTGTATTACTTGCTCTTGTGACTTTCATGCTCTTCTTCAGAAAGGCAAAAATTCCTTTTTCCTATATTAGGAGTATTTTCCTTAAGCTTCAATATATAATTCAAATGTAAAAATACTAACATATTTCAGCCATGTCTATTAGTTTAATATATAAAGACAAAATAGAATTTTATATTCATACACATTTAATGAATGTAAGAGTAAATTATAAGCAACCTGAGCAACTGAGATCTCACTTATCTCCAAAGTCATCAGTTTGCATTTTTAACTGAATGTTGAGGACCCTGAAGTGAGATTGAGTGTGATCTTTGAATGATAGTTGCCACATGCTTTTGGGAGATCTTTAAAGAGTACACACAAGTAATTAGAATTGTGGAAATGTTTGATCTATTTGATCTTTTTCTTGTGGATTAAGGCCTAATATGTATTTTATACATACATAAATTCTAGTTTAGGTTCTTGAAAATGTCTCTAACCTAGTATGCCTAGTCACTCAGTCATGTCTGATTCTTTGCAACTCTGTGGACTATAACCTGCCAGGCTCCTCTGTCCATGGGATTTTTTAGGCAAGAATATTGGAGTGAGTTGCCATTTCCTCCTCCAGTGGATCTTGTTGACCCAGGGATTGAATTAATGTCTCCTGTGATTCCTGCATGGCAGGTGGATTTTTCAGCTACTGAGCCATCAGGGAAAGCCCCCACCCCCTATCTAGTATAATAGTATATAATCTGATCATACAGCTGCTAGGGGAGTTTAATATTCTTCTCATCTGTTCGCTGATGTTTTAGGATTGTCACATCTGAAATTTTAATCTCGAAATAAGGAACTGTGTATTGCAACACAAGGGCCACAGGATATCAAACATGAGGAGGTTATGCTGGATAGTTGGTCTAAATTAGAAGAACGATTCCATTTCCTAATTCCTGTTCACTTAGAACTGCTTTGCTTTCCTAATTCCTGTTCACGTGGAACTGCTCTGCTTATTGTTTCTGATTCATGAAGTATTGTGATTCCAGGAAGGCAAACCCTTACTTTAAAATGTATATGACAGAAAAATGCTTTCAATGGACAAATTATAGCTTAGTTTTGTGCATTTTTTACATCAGAGGTTGATACTCAATTAAGAGTTACAAAATCACTTAGATGAGTTTTCTCTCTGCCTGGGAGAATGCCTGAAATATGCCCTTCTCAGTGGTGAGCCACTCAATGAACCGGATTTGCATTTTCATTTCCCCTCGCCCCCAACAGCATTTTCAACACTGCCAAACTGTGTCAATCTGACAAATGTAAAATGCTGTATCATTATTTACATTCACCCTTCATGCATAATGGCAAGATTATCGCTTTTATTTTTGGTCATTCCTGTTTCCTCTTCTGTGAATTGCCTATTTATATATTTGCAATGTCTGAAATGGTCTTGTGGCTGTTTTTCTTACTGATTTGTGGAATGAATTTTGAGTCCATTGCCCTTCATAAATGTATTACAAATATCTTCTGCCAATCTATTACTCCTTTTATCTTTTTCTGTTGCCTTTTTTTGTAGCTTAATATTGTTACTGGTGTGCTTTTGCTATAGTTTTAATTTGAGATAAGATTAATTTTTTTGTGTGATTAAAGCATTTTACCTTTTTTGAAGAAATGTTTCCAAATGCTTTTTACTTAGGTCATTAACATATAGAATTTATCTTTCTTTATGAGACAGAGCACTGACTTTATTGTACTTTCAGGGAGATAGCTAATAATTTCAACATGATTTACTAACCTCTTCCTGAGTGATTTGTATATATCAATGGCTTGTATTCACATGTAAGTGCTTCTGTTCTCTCTGTTTTCTTCCATTGGTCTACTTGATTAATCTTACATGAAAAGCACCCTCTTTTAAGGAAAAGAAAAGCACCCTCTATACAACTATTATATGTTTTGGTGTCTAAGTCATGTATCAGTGTCTTCCCTGGTGGCTCAGTAGGTAAAGAGACTGCCTGCAATGAAGAAGACCTGCGATTCAATCCCTGGGTCAGGAAGATACCCGGGAGAAGGTAATGGCAACCCACTCCAGTATTCTTGCCTGAAGAATTCCATGGACAGAGGAGCCCGGCAGGCTACAGTCCATGGTGTCCCAAAGAGTTGGACACAACTGAGTGACTAACACTTTCAAGTCATGTATAGAGATATGTAAAATTTAAAATTGCCTAACTTCTCATATGGACTTCCCTGGTGGCTCAGATGGTAAAGCATCTGTCTATAATGCGGAAGACCCGGGTTCAATCCCTGGGTCGGGAAGATCCCCTAGAGAAGGAAACCTCTCATATACCTTCTCTGTGCCTGTCAAAACCAGCTTTTTAAGTTACATAAGCATGAGAGAAGGCAATGGTTATCCACTCCAGTACTCTTACCTGGAAAATCCCACGAATGGAGGAGCCTGGTAGGCTGCAGTCCAAGGGGTCACTAAGAGTTGGACACGACTGAGAAACTTCACTTTCAATTTTCACTTTCATGCATTGGAGAAGGAAATGGCAACTCCAGTGTTCTTGCCTTAAGAATCCCAGAGACAGGGGAGCCTGGTGGGCTGCCGTCTATGGGGTTGCACAGAGTCGGACACGACTGAAGCAACTTAACAGCAGCAGCAGCAGCATACATAAGCATATATATTCTCTATTTTTATTTTAACTTCAATTATAATAAGTTGCTTTTAAAAGGATTTTTAAAACAAATTAACTCATCACACCCATTAAAATGGTATATCTGTACATTAATTGTTTCTCTTTTATTCCACTGAGTTTTATAATATTTATAAATGTCTTATAATAATTTGTTATATGTAATCCTCTGTGACCCCATAGATGGCAGCCCACCAGGCTCCCCCATCCCTGGGATTCTCCAGGCAAGAACACTGGAGTCGGTTGCCATTTCCTTCTCCAATGCATGAAAGTGAAATGTGAAAGGGAAGTCACTCAGTCGTGTCCGACCCTCAGCGACCCCATGGACCGCAGCTTTCCAGGCTCCTCCGTCCATGGGATTTTCCAGGCAAGAGTACTGGAGTGGGGTGCCATTGCCTTCTCTGATATGTATTCCTAGGCACTGTATATATTTGCTACCATGGTGAGTAATTGAGCTTTTCTTGTAAATTAAAATTTTCTGAAGATTTTCTTGAAATATTTTATCATAATAGCAGTTTTATTTTTCAAAATCTTATTTTAAAAATGCGATTATTTTCTTATTGCTTGAGTAGGAACTCCAATCCAATACTGAATAAAAGGGTAGATGATACTAAAGGGTAACATTTATTGAGAGTTTATTATGTCCTAGGATTCATCTAAAGTACACTTAGTAACATATTCAAAACTCACAACACTCTAGACAAGGTAGGTAATTATTTAAATTTTACAAATGATGAAAATGAAGTAAAAAAAAAAATCAGTAACTGTTGAATGTTTTAAATGATAGTGCTAGGATACTTCCTGGTTGCCTTTTCTAGCCTGTTAGCCCCCCAGTGGTTCAGAAGGTAATGAATTCACCTGCAATGCAGGAGACCCCTGTTCCACCCCTGAGTCAGGATGATCCTCTGGAGAAGGGAATGGTTACCCACACCAGCATTTTTGCCTGGAGAATGCCATGGACAGAGGAGCTTGGCGGGCTACACAGTCCATGGGGTTGCCAAGAGTCAGACACAACTGAGACTAACACACCTACACACATGCCCACCAATTGCAACCCTAGTAGAAATAACAATGGTTGTCTAGCTTGTATGTATCTGATTTTACGGGGATTTCATCTAATTATTTGAACTAATATTTGCTATTGTTTTTAGTAGTACTTTTAAAAATAGCTCACCTTTCTAGAAGCTCATGCTTCTAGATCTGACTTCTTCTTGATGTATTTCAAATACCAAGGCATTGTTCAACCCAAAGTAGATGTTCAAGAAACATCTGTGGACTATTGAATAAATATAGACTTTCATACTGTAAGTGCTAAAAAAAAAAAATCACCTATTGTCCATTCCTAGAGATGATGATGTGAACTTGAACAGATTACACAATATCTTGCTCTTCAGTTAGTTTTGAACCTTAACTCCTTATTCAGTTAAGGTTCAAAACTAAGCCTTTATTCTGTTTATAACTAAAGTTCACATTCCTAGCCACTGGCATCAAATTTATCATTATAGGAAATGGACACAGGAAGAGTTTTGGGAAAACATGTGGATAATTAAAACTAGTTTTCCTTAATCTGACAAAGAACATTCCTAAATATAAATTATCTAGTGCAGCTTACAAATGTGAATTTAAAAGCTGAGAACAGCCCAAAAAGAGAATTGGCTATATTTTTACAGTGGTGTATTTAAAAAAAAGTATTATCATTTCATGTTTGGAGATTTTTTTTAATTAGTTTAAGCTATGCATGTGAGAGTTGGACTATAAAGAAAGCTGAGCGCTGAAGAATTGATGCTTTTGAACTGCGGTGTTGGAGAAGACTCTTGAGCGTCCCTTAGACTTCAAGAAGATTCAACCAGTCCATCCTAAAAAAAATCAGCCCTGAATATTCATTGGAAGGACTAATGCTGAAGCTGGAACTCCAATACTTTGGCCACCTGTTGCGAAGAACTGACTCATTTGAAAAGACCTTGATGCCGGGAAAGATTGAAGACGGGTGGAGAAGGGGACGGCAGAGGATGAGGTGTTTGAATGGCATCACTGACTCAATGGACATGAGTTTTGTAAACTCTGGGAGTTGGTGATGGACAGGGAGGCCTGGTGTGCTGCAAAGAGTCACAGGGTCGCAAAGAGTCAGACACGACTGAGCGACTGAACTGAACTGAACTGATGGACTATTCAATTACTTCTGAGCTCACTGTCAAATTATTATTATGTCTGTTTTTATTTCAGTTGTATTCAAACACTGTTTTGCAAAAGAAAGGATAGGAAAAAAGATTTATGAGGCAGAAGGCTTAGAATTTTGTAACCATTCCAAGTTATGCAGACTGTGAGTTGGTGGAAAGAAGTGCCTCTTATCTGATCCTATCAGCCATACAGATATAAAATGTTGAAATCTCCCCACCCAAAATGTGAAAGAAATATAAATTTGTTTCCTAAAAAGATTACATAGAAAACCATGTATATGTTGATTACTGAAATTATACATTAGTTCTGCCCCTCTACCTGAATACCAGACACATATATCCAGTGTCCTATTTAATATCTCCTCTTGGACTGCCGTTTTAAGTTTAAGATGTGCAAAACATAAATTCATGTTTCTCAATACTAATTACCTCCCCTGTCTTCCTCCAAGCTCAGACAATGGCAGCTACATTTAATTCTGCTCAGCCTCAAAATCATCAGAGTGAGTTTTGCCTTCTCTTTTCTTTCTGCCTCTTATTTGCCAGCCCTTTTGTTCTGGTCTTAAATGTACATCTAAGTACTCACTCCACGAGTGTTTCATGCTATCTCTTTACACGCTGTATTTTTCTACAGAGCATGTGACTTCATATAATGTATTTGTTTCTTGTCTGACTTTCCCACTATAAACTATAGGAGGGAAGGGATTTGATTTTTATTCAGTGTACATTTTAGAGCATCTAAACTGTGTCTGGTGCATAGTAGACATTCAATAAATATTGATGGAACAAAAAACTGAGGGATTTTGGTGAAAAAAAAAAAAACTGTTTTATTTGAAGACTCTGAGAAAGGTAGACAATTTTAAGAAATTTTGTTCTCAGCATTCTTTTGCCCTAACTCTAAAATATTCACTAAAAATGACCTATGATTTCAATATAGATTCCTCCAAATATGTAGTATAAAAAATGGTAAGTATAGCCATGGTTCTTTTTTTTTAATTTCTAGGAAGAGTAGCCAAATTAAAAAAAAAAAAAAGATTGAAAAGGATTTTTTTTAGGAAATATTTTTAACATTTTGAAGTTTATATGAAACTTTAGGTGTATATATTCCTCAGTGGAGAACTTGTAAAAATTTATTAAACCAATGTGTTTTCTTAAATTTACTTGTGTTTTATATTATTAAGTTGCTCAACAATGACTATTTAATGATAGTATAAAAATAAATGTGAAGTCAAAATAGTGACATCATTTTTACAAAACCTATAATAGAGAAGGTCAAGTTAAAGAGACTTCTGTTGTATTTATAATTTTTATTTATGATCAGTCATTGCTGTTCTTTAAGTTGTTTTTCATGATTTGGTAAACTAAGCACCACTTATTTATTACACAATGCACTGATGATCTTAAAAACGTCATGGAAATGATAACACTTACAAATTTCACCTCTAAAAATTGTGTCAACAGTTTCTCAAACTCTTGTTGAATTTTCATTTATACCTGTTACCAAAACGCTTATTGTTTGTTTTTTAACAATAGATCATTTACAACAGAATGCTTCATCTATTTATGATAATTTATCAAGGGAGAAGTAATGAAAATGCTTGTGAATGGTATCTTGGTTGGCCAAATGGTTTGACCTGTATGTGGTGACAAGACAATTTTAGAGTTTCTAAGAATCTCCACAGTATCTGAAGTTTCTATAAAGAAACATTACTATACCTTATATTATTCTGAAAGAAATTTACAAGGAATATGATCATTAAAGACTTATTGTTAAGGACTTCAAACATTAGTGAAACAAGGACATTATTCAATTCAGTGAGGCATTTAAAGTTTTCACTGAACAAAATATATAATATATAGCCTCTCCCTAATTTGGCAGGTAGATATGTGTCATTAAATAAAAATGAAAAATAAGAGCAATTTTTGAATTTAACATAGTCAGAAGTAATATGTAGGATGTCTGGGCAAAACTAAATTACTTAATGTAGTAAGGGAACTATTTAATTTCAAGATTATTTTTGTTGTTTCCTTAATGTTGTTTTAAATTCTTATTTTACATGATTTCCAGTACTTTCCTGACTTCTTCCATTCATTTCTCCCTAATAGCTTTTCTATTCTTTAATGTAAAAAGTAACATCTGTGGGATTCTTATAGTTTAGAATTCTAGAGATAAATGAATTTTATTGACTAGAATAAAAATTAAGGTATATTTTTAATGACTAACTTATAGCATATCCAGGTAGAAATAAATCAAAATTCACTGGTAGACCTGCTGCTTTCTTTCAGATGAGACAATACCATGGGAATAGTGGGATCTTGATGGCTTTTAACCTACCTGCTCACCCAGAACCACATCCACCGAAGTGTCTGCTAAGTCTATCTGGAGACTAGAGTGTCCTACCTGTGCTTGTAAGCAAGCTGGATTCTGGGGTTTCTACTGCTATTGCACTTTCCTTGCTGGGCTACTCCATCTTTGGATGCATCAGATTGTACTGCAGGTTAATTGAGCAGTCCCCACTGTTCACTCAGCCTCACCATCTCCCCCAAGGCTCCATGTCAGCTTTGCCTGGCACCTCCACCACCAAATCAAGATGGTTCCTTGCAGAAACGGGGCATGCATGCTTGCCTTTTAGAAAACTCCAAGTTTTTATAGGCTGAGTATAAAAGCAAGCATTCATCTGCATGCCACTTTGGAGCTGAGTGACTCGAGTGAAATTATGTAAGTTTCTATATATGTAAAATGGGATAGTAAATGTTTCTTTAGGGTTTTTGGAATATCTAATGAGATTGTTTATGCTGCTAAGCAAACTGACAACAAAGGTTATTTTTATAAGTTATATTCAGCACACTTGCTGAGGTAGAAAATATCTAAAGAGGAAGCTAGCTTTGAAATATCCTTTATTTATAGCAAAACAAATTTTATCCAATTTTAGCCAGCTTATCTGATGTGGGCAAAAAAGGTTTAATATGGTCATGGATGGACACCTTCACTTAAAAACTTCAGATAAAATATTAGAGTAATATAAATGCAGAAGTATGTCTTATATTCAAAGCTGTTTGGGTATGACAGAACAAATAAAATTCAGAGATTATAAATGAATTAACATGCTAAATGATATAGGCTTGGTAGAGAGAAGTAAACAATTTAGGAGAATATTAAGATAAACATACAGATAAAAAGTTATAGTTTATTCATGGGAATAATTACTGTAGTACTTTGCTTACTCCCCAAAACATGAAATTAAAAACACAATATTTCTCCAGGCAGTTTCATAAACATTGATTGACAATAGAAGCTATTAATTCCAGTTTTGGAGAAAGGCCAATATGCGATTAAAGGCATTAAAAGTGTCAAGCAAATAAAATTTACTCAGTTGTAAACTTTGATGTATGTATTTAAATGGCTTAGTACAGGGACATCTTGCAGATTTCACCAGACATTATTCAATTCCAATTTTACTGTGGTAAAAACAAAGTTGTTGAACCTACCAAGAAACTCTTAAACACTTTATAGGAGCATATGAATTTGTTACTACAAAGCACACTCACCATAAGAGTTTTAAAAATACAATTCACTTCAATTGTCTCATTTATTCATAATCAAACAAGTATTTGCTGAGCACCAGTCCCAACTAATTCACTCTAACATACATCACTGGAGACCACTGGATGCTACTCACAAGCTAAACAGAGATGAATACAAAATCATCAGTTTCTACTCATAGAGGAACAAACATGTGTACAACAAACCAAAATGACAAATAAATTATATTCATTATGGTCAAAGGGCTATGGAAGAACAAAGAGGGAGTGATTCATTCCATAGTGTAGTGTGGCTGGAAGAATCTAGTATTTACAGAGTCAGACATCTAAATGTGAATCATGGATCAATAATTACCAGTTATTTTCCTGACCCAGAATCCATTTATATTTTTTCCAAGTAATCACACCCTGACTTTCTTTCAGGAAACAATCCCCTTTTAACTCTTCATCCATGATTTCAAGTTGGACTGATAACCTACTTCCATCCTCAGCTGTGTGAAACAGAGAAGGACCCTATCATCCTTGCCACCCCATGTCCTCTGCTTGTCTTTTAGCTGTGGAAAAACTTTAGCCAAAGAATAAGTTTAATCAGAGAAAGATGTGAGAATGTACAAAAACAAAGCAAAACCGTCAAAGGTGACCAAATGATGATAATGCAATCACAAAGCAAAGTCAAGGACATTTAGTTCTTCCTCAAAGGCTACAGATGTATTCTGAGCCATATCCTGTGAGCTGTCTTATAGATAACTGAAACGCCACCAGCTGGAAAAGATAACTCCATGATGATCAGAATGTAGCCACAACATGCTACTGCTACTGTTGCTAAGTGGCTTCAGTCGTGTCCAGACTCTGTGCGACCCCATAGACGGCAGCCCACCAGGCTCTCCTGTCCCTGGGATTCTCCAGGCAAGAACACTGGAGTGCGTTGCCATTTCCTTCTCCAATGCATGAAAGTGAAATGTGAAAGTGAAGTTGCTCAGTTGTGTCTGACTCTTAGCGACCCCATTTTCTGCAGTCTACCAGGCTCTTCCATCCATGGGATTTTCCAGGCAAGGGTACTGGAGTGGGTGCCATAGCCACGACATAAGCTGCCACAATTCTGAGAATTGGCCTCAAAGAAGGAAACTAACTGACTCTGAAACTGAAGATTAACTGTACCTAAAGCAACAAAGATGACGCTGATCAGACCACCAATGACCGATCTGAAGACGACTATCAGAGCTGACCATCCTGTTTCTGCATGTAGCCCCTCTGCCTATGTAAAACCTCTTTCCCCCTCACTGTCGTGGGCAGGGAACCAGCTTTTGGACAGACTTCCTCCCCCAGCCCAGTTGCTGGCAACCAAAATAAAGCAACTTTCCTTTCCACCAACCTGGCCTCTTTAATGGCTTTTCGATCCTGAGCAGCCAGATCCTGTGGACAATACAAGACCCAAGCCTGGCCAGCCTTCTCAATCTTCCTAATCAAAAGACCCGCAAAGCCTCCTCTCGTAGGAAACAATTGTTAACAATTTGCCATACTTGCTTAATTCTTGCTAAAATAGTTTTAAATAGATTAAGTACACCATTACATTTTATTCCTAAAGATATTAGTATATATCTCTATAAAACTAGGTTGTTTTATTTCTAATACAAAATCTCTCATCCATTACTATACATAAAAATTGGCAAAAATTACCTAAGAGCATATAGGTATATTCAAATTTTCTAAATTTCACACTATTGGATTATTTAGATCAAGATTCAGTCAAAAACCACATAGCTTGCTTTTTGATACTCTATCTCTAAAATAGAATAATCCCACCTCCCCCAAATTTTGTTTTTTCTATGACATCAATTTATCCAGGCTTGCTTAGTTATCCTGTAGAATATTTTCTCTTCTGGTTTCATCTGAACAAATTTGTTATGTACTGATTTTTGTCATTTAACTGCTATCTCTTATCTTCTGAATGTTATACACAATTAGATAAAAATGTATTTGACAGAAGTTAAATGTATTTGGAAGAAAACTTCACAGCTGATACTTTATAACAATGACTCATGTTTCTCCCACTCCCCCCTCCCAGCTGTTGGTAATTGTTAACAGAGTTACCTCTCTCCAAGTTGGAGCCACATTTTCCTGCTTGTGAGCAGCAAGGTATCTGTGTGATGAAAATCTGGTTTTATGAGAAGGCCCAGGTCCAATCAACCTTTCATCTACTGATTTTAGTACCGAAGCCGCTCCATCCTGGAGTCAATCGTTTCCTTAGTGTTGAAAACTCCCAATTGCTAGCAGCAGCAGCATTCCTTCCATAATTACTAGTTGGTGAGTGAGTGAAAGTGGTTCAGTCCTGTCCGACTCTTTGCGACCGCATGGACTATACAGTCTACGGAATTCTCCAGGCCAGAATACTGGAGTAGGTAGCCTTTCCCTTTTCCAGGGGATCTTCCCAACCCAGGGATTGAACCCAGGTCTCCCTCATTGCCGGCAGATTCTTTACCAGCTGAGCCACAGGAGAAGATAGTCAGTATCCTTCTACAAATAAGTGTCTTTCTTTGTCAACTGCGGTCTTTTTTATTATTGAATATGATTCGCGTTGAAATTAGAATGTGTTTACTTCTTACATTTAATTACTATTTTTCAGTAGAGGTTATTTGTGTAACAGTCACATTGGTCCTCAACAAGATTTTGCTCTTTATTTTTCTGTTTTACTTTTTGGTCCTTAACATTTTAAAACATTATTTTTAAATGGTGTATATCAATAAATCAACATAGGATGTATTACTATTCACCGATATTTCTGCCCTCCCTCTTTGGTCCGAGGCTGTGAGACCACTGAGTTTCCTGGCTCCCTTTAAGTACAGGATGGCATAATCCTGCGAGAAGATAAAAGTTAATATGCGAAAACTGAGCGGTACTACAAACTCAGTTTTTCATCCTCTGTCTTTACACAGCCATAGCAAATATCCCTCTAGCTCAGTGGTCCCAGCCTGCCAATGCACGAGACGTGGGTTCCATCCCTGGATCAGGACAATCCCCTGGAGAAGCAAATGGCAACCCACTCCAATATTCCTACCTGGAAAATCCCATGGATAGAGGAGCCTGGCGGGCAACACTCCATGGGGTTGCAAACAGCAGACCATGACTTAGCGACGGAGTGTGCGCGCACGTGCGCGCACACACACGTCCCCAGATGCGGGCTACACTCCATGGGGTTGGGAACAGTGGGACGAGACTTAGCGACTGAGCGCGTGCGCACATGCACACATCCCCAACCCTTGGGTCACGAATGGATAGAGGTCTGCCTTTGTAAGGAAGTGCAGCACAGCAGGAGGTGAGCTGGGGGCAAAGGAGCCAAGCTTTATCTGTGGTTCCTCATTTCTCCTTATCACTCGCATTACTGCCTGAACCCCTCGCCTCTACCTCCATGGAAAAATGGTCTTCCCCTAAACTGGTCCCTGGTGCCAAAAAGGTTGGGGACTGCTGCTTGAGACTTCATCTCCTGGTCCCTGGATGAGAACCGTGAGGAGAAGACCCTATGCAACTTTTGAATTATATGTAGATACAACTCGTTTTTATTGCTTTAAATAATTGAGTTTAAAGTTATATTACAATATATCATGACATATATAGTGAGATATTGTACAATATCTTACATAAGAGTTTTAAAATTATGCCTTCAGTATTTGCCCATCACTAAAATATCCAAATGCAATATGGGAGTGTTTTCAAATATTCAGATAGTCTATGCTAAGCAGTGAAAAAACTTGGTTAACTCTTTATATTTTATACTTTCTTCCATATGCTTTCACGTTAGGTACAGGCTTGTGACTAGAATGTGCCAGCTCATTTGGAGACATAGAGTTGAAAATTCTTTAGATACATTTTACTTAAATAGATAATTGTCGTCTATCTCCAGATTGAAGTAATTGGCAGAGAACTGGGAATAGCAGTCATAACAATTGTTTAACTGAGAAGCGATTATCCGTCTGTGACTACAGGGCTTGTGAGAAATCGAAAAGGCTAAATGCTCCCAGTGCCTCTATTCAGCTCCTCATCCTTTTGCAGCATGTTCATGTTTTTCAGCTTTCCAATTTTTAATTTTTTTCTGACTCAATCTCTGTATCACACCCAGCGCTTTCACACCATATGCTGCTTTCTGGCCTTTCACACTTTCCAAGAACACTTGAAAAGCTAAAATCTATAGTCTAGTCTGGGAAGTAAGAAATTCTCAAAAATAACCATACCACAAAGGAGAGAGTGATAAATGCCAGAGAAGAGGAACAGATAAAGTGTTAAAGAAGTAGGCAGAAAGACTGTTTCCAGCCATGAGATATGAGAGGTGATTTATTTTATACAGAACTAGAAAAGTAAATGAAGTATGGATATATGGCTATGAGAGGGAAAGAGACTTTCCAAACACCATGGTAAAAACACTGGTGAGTGGAGGGTGTGAGTGAAATCTCATCAAGGGGTTCTGTTAGAGGACAGATAATGGTTCCTTTCACTTCCCTGAACTGAAATATGTGACCTCCTTTGCACTTGAGGGAACAGTCACAGATCCTGATCCCAAGCACTACTTAGGGATAATTTCTGTTCATCATTGAGGTTACTATTTAAATATTACTTTTTCATGGAAACAGATCTTTCAAACTTGTAGTTTAGGTTGTCTGCCTATAACTGCTTATTGCTTGTGGGACTTTTCTTTGGTTGCACTTAATAAAAGTCCTTGCTTTATTTTTTCCTACTTCCTCATCAGACTTTAAGCCCCACAAAAGAAGGGACTGTTAGTCTGTATCAAGGGCTCCAGACATATCTGTTGATTAAATCAAAGCCAGATTTTTTTTTTTTTTAAACCAGATAATCTTTTATCATACTTTATGATAGGGGTTGAGAACCAGGCTAAATTAACAAAAAATAGACTTCAAGTTCCCAAATAAGAGGTTATTGAAGATAGCTCTATTTGTTTTTGTGTCTGCTGTACAAAAATATCTCAAATTTGGAGACTTAACACATATTGATTATGTTGTGCTCAGTCGTATCCGACTCTTTGCAACCCCATGGACTGTAGCACACCAGGTTCCTCTGGACATGGTATTTTTCAGGCAAGAGTACTGGAGGGTTGCCATTTCCTGCTCCAGGGGATCTTTCTGACCAGGGATGGAACGTGTGTCTCTTGCATCTCCTCTATTAGCAGGCAGATTCTTCACCACTTTGCCACCTCTTTACCACAGAAGCCCTCATGTTACAGTTGATCTTGGCCAAAAGGCCAATAAGTGATTTATTATGCTACAGTTTTGAAATCTGACATGGGTCTCAATATCCTAAAATCAAGATGTAGGCAGGCCTGCTTTCTTCACTGGATGTTCTAGGGGAGAATTTATTTCCTTGTTTTTTTTCCAAATTCTCAAGGCCATCTGCTCTTTTTCTCATGGTTCTTTGAGAAATCTTCAATTCTCAGCAACATTGGATTGAATCCTTCTCATGCTGCCATCTATTTCTCTTGACTCCTTCTTCCACTCTTAAAATAGCCTTGTGATTATATTGGACCCACCGGGAAAACCAGAGCATGCTCAGTAAAGTCTGTTTACTAACAGCATTGATTTCATCTGCAACCCTGTTCTCCTCTGCCCCCTGCTACTGCTGCTGCTAAATTGCTTCAGTCGTGTCCGACTCTGTGCGACCCCATAGACGGCAGCCCACCAGGCTCCCCCATCCCTGGGATTCTCCAGGCAAGAACACTGGAGTCGGTTGCCATTTCCTTCTCCAATGCATGAAAGTGAAATGTGAAAGTGAAGTCACTCAGCCATGTCTGACTCTTAGTGACCCCATGGACTGCAGCCCACCAGGCTCCTCCATCCATGGGATTTTCCGGGCAACAGTACTGGAGTGGGGTGCCATTGCCTTCTCCCCCTCTGCTGCCTAACAAAACATAATTCATAGGTTTCAGGGATTGATAATGTAGATATCTTGGTGGGGTCATTATTCCATCTTCTACAGTAGCTATTTAAATGCTGGAGAAAAATGAGTAGTATTTTAGTCTTATGAAATTACTGATGAGATTCTCCTTGTGCAATAACTAAATAATAATCCCAGTTACTCCTTACTACCAGAGTAAATAAAGCTGTCAACAGAACAGAGAAAGGGTAGACACCAGTAAGGATGCTATGAACTAAAAGCCATATGAAAGTGGCTCAGTCATGTCTGACTCTTTGCGACCCCTTGGACTATACAGCCCATGGAATTCTCCAGGCCAGAAGACTGGAGTGAGTAGCCTTTCCCTTCCCCAGGGGCTCTTCCCAACCCAGGGATCGAACCCAGATCTCCCTCATTGCAGAAGGATTCTTTACCAGCTGACCCTTAAGGGAAGCCCAAGAATACTGGAGTGGGTAGCCTATCGCTTCTCCAGCAGATCTTCCCAACCTAGAAATCAAACTGCAGTCTCCTGCATTGTAGGCAGATTCTTTAAAAGCTGAGCTATCAGGGAAACCCCTTGCCCCCCAAAAAAGCCATATAAGTGTGCACTATTAAAAACAATCAAAAAATAAAAATAAAAAAATAAAAACAATCAGAACTATATTCAGATTTACTACTTTTTCTCCCTAAAGGATATCATCTCTGATCTATTTCTGCCTCTCATTCTAGCTGCATTTATCCCACATTTTTTCCTTTCTTTTCTTAAAACTAACCACTCGTCTTATGCTTGGCTACACTAATAAACATTTACATCTTAACCCCAATAACATTTTTCTTCTATTTGTGTCCATGCCTTTTCCTTTTTCCATTTACCAGATGGTAGACATGTTCAAAGAGTGAATTTATTTCTCTTTATAAAATCCTGAAGTTAGTTGTGGTTGTCGTATGTCAATTAGCTGTTCAATAAATGTCTGCTAACTGAATTAATGAATGTGGACATGGAGTAAAAAAACCAAACAATTGAATCACATTATTTGAATACAGAATGGAAGGAAAGGACTCTGTGATCAAGACATTTAAAAACTGCTTAGGGAAGAATCAAATCAGCCATGAGAACATCACTTCCAATTCTGATTTTAGCAGACTTATAGGGACATAGGCTACATTAAAAGATCATTGTATGGAACTTCCCTGGTGGTCTAGTGGCTTAGACTTCATACTCCCATGCAGGTTGACTTGGGTTCAATCCCTGGTCTAGGAACTAGAACCCACATGCCACAACTAAAAGACACTGAATGTTACAATGAAGATCAAAAATCCTGCATGCTCAACTAAGACCCAGTGCAGTCATATAAGTAAACAAATTAATAATCATTACAAACAACAACAACAAAAAACTAATATGTAGTTAAATGACATGTCTCCCTCAGGAAGAATGGAGAACTCATTAAAACCTCTATTCTCAAAATATTTATAATTTTTCTGGTCTAATCTTGAGGAACAGGTTGTATTTGAAACATTAAAATCTTAGTAACTGTAAAGGTTAAATGATCATTTTCACCAAATAAATGTGTGCCTCTGAAAACTAAAGTAAGTACTAAGGAATCTTGTCATGGTGTTAGAGAAAAGCAATGCATATCTAACAGCGCATTTCACATACAACTGTGATGATAAAGAGATAACTGACACTATTAAATTGTGGTTAAGTATTCACCTTTGAGAAATAATCTTACTAACCTGATTTTCTTAAAAGTAACTTTGCCAAGCCAAACTCTACCATCTCACTAAATAATGATGGCTATCAATGACTTGCATTGGAATATAATGCTGAAAAGATCTTAAAATATTTATGGACAAATGGATAACTATTTTTTAGATTTGTCAATATGGTTTTACATTTATATTAAGCAAATTTACTTTATTAAGAATCTAGGTCAGAATATTAGGCTAATATGAAACAAAATAACTCAGATTTTGCAATCAGAAGTCATTTTCTAAAAATGCATGTCTAAATGTGCAACATTTCCACACTCAAGGAGAGGTTATTTAATTGAAGTGTAATCAGAAATTTCTCCCCTCAAAGAAAACTTCCTTTAAATTAGAGTGAATAAGATGAGTGAGTGCTCAGCCTGTCTCCCCAGGTGATTGTGGAAAAAAGTTCCAGAGTGGACAGAGAGACATGATAAATTCCTAGATTTTGAGTTCTTGGAGAAGATGTCCCTTTACCTCAGGACTGCATAAAAAATAGAGAACTGATCAGTTTCCTGAGTAGAGAAATGCCATCTGAACTAGCACAGTTCATAAGTCTGGGAAAGTCTCCCAGAGGTTTGCAAAGCTTTTTAGACATTGCAAATTTAGACATTTGTCAAGTGTTTCAGACATTGGTCTTGAGAAAAACAGAGGAGTGGCTAAAGAAACTTAGCACCACTAAATTTTCCATAGCTCCTATTCTTGCAGTTAGGAGTGAGGAACAACACAGCAAAAAGCTTTGAATATCAAAAATCAGAGACATATTTTATATCACATATGTGGAATGAAAAAGAGTACAGATGAATGTGTATGCAAAACAAAACAGACTCACAGATATAGAAAACAAACTAGTGGTAACCAGTGAGGAGTTGGAAGAGGAGAGGGACAAATTAGGAATATGGGATTAACAGAGGCAGACTACTGTGTATAAAATAAACAAGTAACAAGGATACACAGTAGAGCACAGGGATTTATAGCCATTATCTTGTAATAACTTTTAATGGAGTACAATCTATAAAATACTGAATCACTATACTGTACACCTGGAACTACAATTTACAATATTATATTGTAAATCAACTATAGTTCAATTTAAAAAAAGAACCAAAAGCATTGCCTGTCGTCAATGTAATGAATACCTGTGTAGAGAAAGAACCTCGAGGCAGCAGATGAATTATCCCTACTTTGTGCCCTGCTGACACCTGAGGACTGCCAGGAGTGGTGGTGGGAGCCCTGATATGTCTAGAATTACATAGAATTGACCAAGATTTAGCTTCTGCTGTCGAATAGATTTGTGGCACAAAACAGAAATTAGGTTGAGTTATATAAAAATAATGAAGATTATATTTCTTGCACACTTGCTTTTGTGGCTTGACATTTGAAACTAAGTAAAGATTTAGGAATCAATCAAGTTACTGCAAATAATTTGGTAGTACATTGAAGAAAGTACCTATGGAAATGAAGTCAGTCTCATAGGATTCTAGGCCCTGCAATATACCAGAGCCTTCAGTTCAGTTCAGTCGCTCAGTCGTGTCTGACTCTTTGCGAACCCATGAATCGCAGCACGCCAAGCCTCCCTGTCCATCACCAACTCCCAGAGTTCACCCAGACTCACATCCATCGAGTCAGTGATGCTATCCAGCCATCTCATCACCACAGCCTTATGAAGTAAGGAGAATACACAAGACTGGAGAATACACAAGAACTCTAAGGTTAGGGTTATCCCCATGTGCCCTCAATAGCAAGAATTTATTACTTTTATTTTGTGATGACTCAGCTTCTCTGTGTTGCTCCTATGTCTAACAATCACCTCATATTTTTCTTTTCCCCTATTCTGCATCTTATATTACCTGTGTTTTCATCACTTCTACTTACTTACACTTTAAGAGATATAGGCTCAGCTTCTAATGAGTTCCCTTTACTTTTCTTCTTCTCCCACTGTAAATTGACTGATTATTTCTATGTTTCTGATTCACATTCCTAATAGAAGAATCTGATTTGCACAATTAATCAAAATTATGCATAAATGAACAGACTTTATGGTGCTGACCAGCCATGGCCCCATAGGTCAAACATAGCATAAATTTGTCAGTTAGATATTTTTCCTTAAGACTTTCATATCCAGATCATTACCATAGGATTTACTATAATATTGATATTTATAATGTGTTGCTTACTTGCTTGGACAGTTACTAAACTAGTATTTTGCAAGCTTATTTGACTATGCATTCCTGTGAGAAAAATATTTGAACATACATGCTGAAATGTAGTATATCTATTTAGACACAATGAACATACAGCATGGTGCTAATACCATGGAAATGCTAACTCAATTACCATGGATATGCTATCTCAATTACCATGGATATGCTAACTCAATAGAATTTAAAAGCATTAGAAATTTGAAATATAAAACTGAGCTATACTTAATTCCTTAAACTCTAAAATCATATTTTTCTAGAATAGATTCAACTCACTTTGGATACTATAGTGCTGGATGAAAAGCCAATCAAGCTCACTGATGTTAATAATAGTAGTAAGAAAAAAAAAATAGTAGTAAGAGTAGTATTCAAAATAAGAATGGTAATAGTAGCAGTAATAGTAAATATAGTAGGAGTTATAATAGTAATAATAGGTGTATTAATGAGAGTAGTCACAGCAAATATGCAGGTACCGTATTAAATATTCAGCATATAATTTCTATTTTAACCAGCTGAGCACTGAGGAATTGATGCTTTTGAACTGTGGTGTTGGAAGACTCTTGAGAGTCCCTTGAACTGCAAGGAGATCCAACCAGTCAATCCTAAAGGAAATCAGTCCTGAAGATTAATTGGAAAGACTGATGCTGAAGCTGAAACTCCAGCTTTGCAACTGATGCAAAGAACTGACTCATTGGAAAAGACCCTGATGCTGGGAAAGACTGAAGGCTGGAGGAGAAGGGGACAACAGAGAATGAGATGGTTGGATGGCATTACTGACTCAATGGAGATGAGTTTGAGTAAGCTCTGGGAGTTGGTGATGGACAGGGGAGCATGGCATGCTGCAGTCCATTGGGTCACAAAAAGTTGGACACGACTGAGCAACTGAACTGAACTGAATGATTTGCTGATATAGGTATTAAATATATGTCCATTTTATGAGTAGAGAAACTAAGGCTTATAGGGACTGTGAGTTGCTTGTTTAGTCACTAAGTAGTGTCTGACTCTTTTGCAACCCCATGGACTGTAGCCTGCCAGGCTTCTCTATCCATGGGATTCTCCAGGCAAGAATATTGGAGTGGGTTGCCATTTCCTCCTCCAGAGATTTTCCTGATGCAGGGATTGAACCCACATCTCCTGCATTGGCAGCTGAATTCTTTACCACTGAGCCACCAGGGAAAGGAGAGAAAAATTGCTTACAGTCAAAGGCTTCCCAAGATTTCAGCCCTGACCTGGATTTGTTCTCAGCCAGATGTGTTACAATCCCCTTATTCTTTGTAATACATTGGTACTTGGAATTTTTGCCATTTATGGTTAGGAAAAAAAATCCCAACCTCTATTTAATGATGTGTTTGTTAGTTGTTCAGTTGTGTCCAACTCTTTTGTGACCCAATGGACTGTAGCCTGCCAGGTTCCTCTTCCCATGGGATTTCTCAGCTAGAATACTGGAGTGGGTTGCTATTTCCTTCTCCAGAAGATCTTCCTGATCCAGGGATCAAACTGGGTCATCTGCATTGCAGGCAGATTCTTTACCATCTGAGCTTCAAGGGTTTCTAATAGTCAACAGGTCCTGGATATTAATTATTACTTCAAACACTGAATTGGCCTGAATGTAAAAAGCAAATCTGGAAAATCCACAACTGGACTGGACACGGAGCACAGGATTTAGTATTTCTAGTGACTTTTCTTAATCATTTCTTAGCTTTTCACATATTCTACACTCTCCTCCCTTTAAAATAAAAATATCTTTCTAATTTTTCTGGCTGTTATCTCATGGACACAAAACTAACTTCACTCTGCCACTATAGTAATAATGTTGTTGTATTAAGTTATAGCTATTTCAATCAATACTGTTACTACTATTAGGTTTCTTATATTATATGGATGGAAATAGCTGTTCATTTGTCATACCAAGGGGAAAGAAAACATACTCTAAAATTCAACTATACAGTTGAATGCTCATTTAAATTCTTCTTGGTTTGGTTAAACTCACTTCCTCCTAAATGCCTTTTCTGATCATTTTTCATTGTTGACTATGTTACTTGTTCCTTACTTAAAACCTCTCCTAGCAACTAGTACTCACTTATATATAATATCTATTATCACAAGGTTACCCATTTCTTTGCTCTAAGCTCTAAAGACAGAGATTGGTTTGTATTGTTCCCAGGATCTATCATTGTGCCTGGCTCAAGTAGGTATTCACTAGATCCAGTGTTGTCCAGTGAAGGAGCAAAGTGTACAGGAGTTCTTTGAGAAAAAAAAGTCTGAACAGGGAAGTGCAAAGAGAAGTGCTAAGTTGAAAACTTGGGAACCCATGAATAGGGCATCACTGACATCTTTGCTTTGGACCAGTTTGGAGATAAATGCAACAGTCATCAGAGACTTATTTGAACATGTCAAATAAGTTAGAATACAGGAAAAAAGAAAAAAGAGTACAGTTTGACATTTTTCCAAGCTCAGAATCACAGAGATCTGAGCTAAATTACTGGCAATAAGAGAAGGAAAAATGAATGACATCGCCTGCTCATTCTAAGTACCTATTAACTGACTTGGAGATCAAACATGTATAACAAGCTAGAAAAAGATGGAAAGTAACAAAAATTATGTTTATAGATTATATTTTGGGCAACTGGAATGTCAGTATAAGAAAGAGAAAAGGTACAAATATCCCCTTTTGCAAATGGAATGGGTTCGTTTTTAGATATGTTCCCATTGAGCATATGGGTCAAGTTTCAGTGACTTGAGAGACTGTCAGTTCAGATTTCAGTGACTGAAACCATAAAACAGCTTTACACAGTGCTCAAGAATTCTCTTAACATAAAATATATTTGAATTAAACATCAACCACTTGTTTTCTGACAGTCTGAAATAGTCAAAGATTACCAGCATGTCAGGTGTTCTTTGAGAAAAGTGTCTGAACATGGAAGTGCAAAGAAAAGTGTAAGTTGAAACTCTGGGGACCCGTGAATGGGGCATCACTGACAGCTTTGCTTTGGACCAATTAGGACATAAATGCAACAGACATCAGAGGTTTATTTCAAAGGTAGGGCCAGTTTCAAGAGCCGAAAAGACAGTGAAGGTTAAAAAAAAACCCAACAGATTCTACTAGGGAAGTGACCACATCCTCCAAGTCTCTCTCCAGAAATGATACTTTTTGAAAGTACAAGATGAAACTAGGTATTTGGAGGGTAGACGATCTCCCTTTGAACTGAGAATACTCATGTAATTCTGGATAAATTAGGGGAAATACCCCTAGAGATTCTGGTTATAATCTGACACATGGGTGTTCAAGACATTATCAATATGAGAAATAAAATTAAAATGATGGTATTTCCACCCAAGTAAGTAAAGAAACATGGGTAACTTCTTTATGGTAAAGAAAGAAATTTAATGGTGAGCAGCATTTTTACTTAAATACAAATCAGCAAAAATAAATATATTTAATGGCAGCAATTATTTTCTATTTAATATAAAAATATGTATTGAATGTACCGTAAAATTATATCTACATGTGACTTTAAGTGCCCAGTTTATAGATAAAGATAGATCGTTAAGAAAATTGGTAGTGCTCTTTAGCCATTTAAAGTTTACTTTCTGGATATATTTATTTATGAAATGGCAGCACAAAAGTAGTTCTTTGTAGCACTATACAATTGTGAGGAATAAAAAAAGCAGAGTTCCCAGAGAGATTTCATTTGTTCAATAAGCATTTAATGATCTCCTACCATGTGCCAGGCATAGCAAAATTACCGCTCATTCTCTGGTTGGCAGAGCAGAGGTGATTCTTCATTTATTGTAGCTTCAATTCAGTTAAAGTGATTAGAAGTTTTCACATGTACTATCTTATTCCATCCTCTAATCAGCTGCATGAGGTAAGAAAGTATTACCCATGATTTATCTTCCAATACGCTTAGGCAGATTAGTGAAAATCATGACTATTTTACAGAAAAGACAAGGCTAGAATTGGTTATTAAACTGAATGTGACATTTGTATGTGTGCTAAGTAACTTCAGTCATTTCCAACTCTGTGCAACCTTATGGACTGCAGCCTGTCAGGCTCTTCTGTCTGTGAGATTTTCCAGGCAAGAATACTGAAGTGGGTTGCCATTCCCTTTTCCAGTGATATTCCTGGTCCAGAGATGGAACCTGCATCTCTTATGCCTCCTGCACTGGAAGGCAGTTTCTTGACCACTAGTGCCACCTGGCAAACATGAATGTGATATTTACCAGAGGTTTATTGTGTGCTGCTAACATTGCAACCAAACCTGCCTCCTGAGAAATGTGTATGCAGGTAAGAAGCAACAGTTAGAACTGGACATTGAACAACAGACTTGTTCCAAATCAGGAAAGGAGTACATCAAGGCTGTATATGGTAACCTTGCTTATTTAATTTATATTCAGAGCACATCATGCAAAATGCCGGACTCAGTGAAGCACAAGGTGGAATCAAGATTGCCAGGAGAAATATCAATAACATCAGATACACAGATGACACCACCCTTATGGAAGAAAGTAAAGCAGAACTAAAGAGCCTCTTGATGAAAGTGAAAGAGGAGAGTGAAAAAGCTGGCATAAAACTCAACATTCAAAATATTAAGATCATGGCATTCAGTCCCATTACTTCATGGCAAATAAATGGGGAAACAATAGAAACAGTGAGAGATTTTATTTTGCGGGGCTCCAAAATCACTACAGATGATGACTGCAGCCATGGAATTAAAAGATGCTTGCTCCTTGGAAGAAAAACAATGACCAACCTAGACAGGGTATTAAAAAGCGGAGACATTACTTGGCTGACAAAGGTCTGTCTAGTCAAAGCTATGGTTTTTCCAGTAGTCATGTATGGATGTGAGAGTTGGACTGTAAAGAAACTGAGCAGCGAAGAGTCGATGGTTTTGAACTGTGGTGTTGGAGAAGACTCTTGAGAGTCTCTTGAACTGCCAAGGAGATCAAACCAGACCATCCTAAAGAAAATTAGTCCTGAATATTCATAGGAAGGACTGATGATGAAGCTGAAACTCCAGTACTTTGGCCAACTGATACGAAGAACTGACTCATTTGAAAAGACCCTGATGCTGGGAAAGATTGAAGGTGGGAGGAGAAGGGGACAACAGAGGATGAGATGGTTGGATGGCATTATCAACTGGATGGACATGAATTTGAGCAAGCTCTGGGAGTGGGTGATGGGCAGGGAAGCCTGGCATGCTGCAGTCCATGGGGTCACAAAGAGTCAGACACAACTGAGAGACTGAACTGAGGAACATTTTAAAGTGAGAGAATAACCTCATTTCTCCAATTCTGTGTTCTTTTACCCTTTCCATTAAGGCTATTCTCGCTGTTTTTTTGTTTGTTTGTTTGGTTTTTTTTTTTTATGAAAATGACTGCAGGAACCCTGGTTAGAAGGTTCTCTTCCTATTAGAAGTCATACCCTCTGGTAATTTCTAGTTTTACTTCTGTGACAAGGCCCTGCATTCAGGAGCCCATATGTCTAGTGCATTGCATAATATGGGAGTGGGAAGAGATGATAAACTAGAGAAGGCAGCAAGATAGTGCAGGACATGAGCAAAAGGTACAAAAGAGAGGTACTATGAGAGACTACATCTATTGAATAAAGCAGAAGGAAAGGTTGGGTACATACATTTTAAGAAATAAACGCTTGGGAAAAGCTCCAAAACCAATACTGGGCTAAGTCCTTAACTGCAAGTGCATTTTTTGGAAACAAGTAGATATTTATTAATTGGAAAGTAAACACAAAATTATTATTACACTATTATCTTTTTAGTGAATAGCTCTTTTAAATCAAGTTTCTTTCATTTGGGAAATGATAGGAAAATGTCACTGAAGAGTCAAAGGATTATTTCTCTGGACTGACCAATGATGCAGTAAGGTTCATTATTAACTTTTACAGCATGTACAACTGACATATAGAAGCCACTCGATTAACATTTTTGAGTAAATGAACAGAGCTGACCTCAGCACACACAGACCTGATAGCTAGTACTAACTATATGGGGAGATTCAACTGAAAAGATAAACTTGGTATCTAAAAAGTAGTAGGAGATAACTAAATCCTCTCAGTTGGATTTTCCACACTCAACTGGCATTAGTTTTCTTATTTTAGTGATATATTTTAACTATGGTATCTTTTTCATACCATGTGATCAATACTTAAGGGTTCAACTGGAATGAAATTTAAACATAAGATGGTATCAATAATTGCATATATAGAAATTTAACAAGTTTGATGCATTTTTGCTGGCTTTTAGAAATGGAAGTTTATATGGAAATGCCTTCTTCAGTATGTCAGTTACTTTTCCATTTTCAGAGGAGGAAAAGGCAAAAAAGAGTAGTAAAGATCCACAGTACCAGTTTTGGGGACTAACCCATACATTCTCATCTAGTTGTAACAGGGCAGGAAAGGATTTTTCCCAAAGGCAGAAAATGTACTACAGATGTGCTACATGTTCTAGTAATAAAAGTTGACTTTAATACAGGAAAAATATAGTCAACTTCTTTTCACAACCATATAATCTATGTAGACAAGTCAGACAGTTTTCAAGAAATACTTGTTTTCCAAAAGCTTCTCTTGAAACAGTGGTAATGCAGCCTAAATTCTTGGATGTCAAGTTGCCAGTTCTCTGGTTTTATGATGAGATTCATGTCAATAAAATGGAAACTCTCTGTGGCATGGTTGTTAATAGGAGCAAGCCAACATTCAAGTCCAATGGCCTTAAGAAAGCTTATTTTTTCTCCCCTTATTAAGCTAATTATCAGAGAAGAAATGATTCACAATGTTATGGATTACCATATTCACAACCCTTTAAACTAAAAGACAGCCAATTTGGAAATCAGGATAAAAGACTGGAGGGTTTACCTTTAATGGTTTACCTTTAATCTGAAATATTTAACAATAATTTTCAAAGATTTTCATTTAAAAAAATTATTTAATGGGAGTGTAACATGCAAGATAGACATGAAGATATCACAAATGTATCACAGCAATAACTTGTTATATGTTTATTTTTATTTTTTATATGAACTTTTGTTAGGTAGGCCAAAAAATTGTATTGGTCTAAGATATTATTATATATTATATATATAATTATTATATGGGTAATAAAATTACCCATACATATGTGTATGTATATGACCTTACAGAAGTATACATTTGCATATATAGAGAGATACAGATTTCTTTATATATATCCCTACAGAAATAAGTCTAATTCCTTGGGCATAAAGATTTCAGTTGAAAACTTTTACATGAGATATTTTTCCTCTGTAATCATAACTCCTGAAGAGTTTATTTTGTTGCTTTAGGGCTAGACATTAATAAAAGGTGCTGGATTTACAAATAGGAAGTGTAAGAGGGGATCAGAAGACAAGAGGAGTGAGGTCAGCAACTGGGTTTCCCTGTCTCTCTCCTGGTTGTATGATCATAGCCAAAACCCTTGCAGGTGGCCTTCTTTTTTTTTTTTTTTTTGATTAATTTTTATTGGAGTATAGTTGCTTCACAATGTTGCATTAGTTTCTGCTGCACAGCGAAGTGAATCAGCTGGACATATACATATATCCCTTCTTTTTTGGACTTTCTTCCCATTAGGTCACCCCAGTGCACTGAGTAGAGCACTGAGCATTCTCTGTGCTCTACAGTAGGTTCTTATTAGTCAAGTTTATTTTAATATAAGTTTATTTATTTTAATTGGAGGCTAATTACTATACAATATTGTATTGGTTTTGCCATACATCAACATGAATCCACCATGGGTGCACACGTGTTCCCCATCCTGAACCCCCCTCCCACCTCCTTCCCCATACCATCCCTCTGGCTCATCCCAGTGCACCAGCCCCGAGCATCCTGTATCATGCATCAAACCTGGACTGACGATTCGTTTCACATATGATATTATACATGTTTCAATGCCATTCTCCCAAATCTTCCCACCCTTGCCCTCTCCCACAGAGTCCAAAGGACTGTTCTATACATCTGTATCTCTTTTGCTGTCTCCCATATAGGGTTATCATTACCATCTTTCTAAATTCCATATATATGCGTTAGTATACTGTATTGGTGTTTTTCCCTCTGGCTTACTTCACTCTGTATAATAGGCTCCAGTTTCACCCACCTCATTAGAACTGATTCAAATGCATTCATTTTAATGGCTGAGTAATATTCCATTGTGTATATGTACCACAGCTTTCTTATCCATTCATCTGCTGATGGACATTTAGCTTGCTTCCATGTCCTGGCTATTATAAACAGTGCTGTGATGAACATTGGGGTACACGTGTCTCTTTCAATTCTGGTTTCCTCGGTGTGTATGCCCAGCAGTGGGATTGCTAGGTCATAAGGCAGTTCTATTTCCAGTTTTTAAAGGAATCTCCACACTGTTCTCCATAGTGGCTGTACTAGTTTGCATCCCCACCAACAGTGTAAGAGGGTTCCCTTTTCTCCACATCCTCTCCAGCATGTATTGCTTGTAGACTTTTGGACTGCAGTCATTCTGACTGGCATGAAATGGTACCTCATTGTGGTTTTGATTTGCATTTCACTGACAATGAGTGATGTTGAGCATCTTTTCATGTGTCTGTTAGCCATCTGTATGTCTTCTTTGGAGAAATGTCTGTTTAGTTCTTTGGCCCATTTTTTGATTGGGTGGTTTATTTTCCTGGAATTGAGCTGCAGGAGTTGCTTGTATATTTTTGAGATTAGTTGTTTGTCAGTTGCTTCATTTGCTATTATTTTCTCCCATTCTGAAAGCTGTCTTTTCATCTTGCTTATAGTTTCCTTTGTTATGCAGAAGCTTTTAATTTTAATTAGGTCCCATTTGTTTATTATTGCTTTTATTTCCAATATTCTGGGTGGTGGGTCATAGAAGATCCTGGTGTGATTTATGTTGGAGAGTATTTTGCCTATGTTCTCCTCTAGGAGTTTTATAGTTTCTGGTCTTATAAATCCATTTAACCCAATCCATGAGTTTATTTTTGTGTATGGTGTTAGAAAGTGTTCTAGTTTCATTACAAGTGGTTGACCAGTTTTCCCAGCACCACTTGTTAAAGAGATTGTCTTTAATCCATTGTATATTCTTGCCTCCTTTGTCAAAGATAAGGTGTTCATAGGTATGTGGGTTTATCTCTGGGCTTTCCATTTTGTTCCATTGATGTATATTTCTATCTTTGTGCCAGTACCATACTGTCTGTCTTGATGACTGTGGCTTTGTAGTAGAGCTTGAAGTCAGGCAGGTTGATTCCTCCAGTTCCATTCTTCTTTCTCAAGATTGCTTTGGCTATTCGAGGTTTCTGCAGGCGGCCTTCTAACATCTCTGGTGACCACATCCCCCACCTTGTGTCTTCATGCTTCATGCTGTGGCTAACGCCAGGAACCCTGTAGGCTGAATTTGGGTTTTCCTAAATTCGTTCTAGAGTTTTGTATTTAATAAATAAGTCTTTATGAAACTCTCCTTAAATTCCCCAATTTGGGTGTGCCATCTTTTCCTGACAGAACTCTACCTGATACATAAGGGGCCATATTCACCTTTCTCTGGACTGAAAAAGCTAGACTATTTACTATGTGCTTTTTCATAATAGGAATGAAAGAAGAAACACAATTATTGAATGAAGGAAATGATGTGAGCTGTTAAAATTTACATATGAATTAAAATATCTCCTGTCAAAAGGAAATCTGAAAATACAGTTTCAATTATTTCTGAACAGTTAAAAATTCTGCAGATCTGAAGTGTGAGTATTAAACTTAGGGATGAACCAACACTTGCCCTTTAATTGCCTGAAATTAAAAGGTGCTTGCCCCTTGGAAGGAAAGTTATGACCAACCCAGACAGCATATTAAAAAACAGAGACATTACTTTGCCAACAAAGGTCTGTCTAGTCAAGGCTATGGTTTTTCCAGGAGTCATGTATGGATGTGAGAGTTGGACTATAAAGAAAGCTGAGCACTGAAGAATTGATGCTATTGACTTGTGGTGTTGGAAGAGACTCTTGAGAGTCCCTTGGACTGCAAGGAAATCAAACCAGTAAATCCTAAAAGAAATCAGCCTTGAATATTCATTGGAAGGACTGATGCTGAAGCTGAAACTCCAATACTTTGGCCACCTAATGTGAAGAACTGAATCCTTGGAAAAGACCCCGATGCTGGGAAAGATTGAAGGCTGGAGGAGAAGGGGACAACAGAGGATGAGGTGGTTGGATGGCGTCACTGACTCGATGGACATGAGTTTGACTAAGCTCCAGGAGTTGGTGATGGTCAGGGAAGTCTGGCATGCTGCAGTCCTTGGGGTCGTAAAGAGTCAGACACGACTGAGCGACTGAACTGATTGAACTGAACCCTGCCCTGGTGTTGAGGTTTAATAAGTCCAAGTTCTTCAGTGCTTATGGATGGTTAGTAAAGCTGACAGGTTCCAATTTTGGTGTTTGGAGGAGAATAATACTGAGATAGGTTTAGGGCAATGAATAAAGGGATTTCCAAGATCCAAATCGTGTTTAGAAGTTCTTGATAACAGTCTGGCAGTACCATATGGTTTGCCTCTGGTGTGGGACTTCCTGAGAATGATAATGTCTCTGAGGATAAGTCAGAATTTTAAAAGTTAAATTATTCTAGCTACTCTGGAATCACAAGTATTCTTAGAAAACGTGGTTTAAGCTAACACTTAAAGTATAAAATTTAGATGAAATAGGTTTGAGGGTGAGGGTTGGAGAAAGATAATGTGTTTCAACTAGAGGAAAGATGCTTAGAGGCTAAGAGATAAGAAGCTTAGGATAAAAAGTAGAGAATTGTTTCCTGTGGTTTAAGTTTGGAATGCTTCAGGGAAGTGCACATTAAAATGTTACTAGAGAGGTAAACAAGACTAAATTTATGACTGGAAGAAAATATAAATTTTATTCTGCAAACAAGAAGTGAGAATGATGTAATCAGCACTTTAGAAAGATCAATATACTCAGTTTAGAGAATAAAACTGAAAGTAGAGCAAAAGCAGACAGAAGAGCTGAAAGTGCTTGTGATAATACTGTTGAGAGAAGATGCAATGTTATCTGAGATTCTTATAACTGAATAAAGCAAATATGAAAAGCTCTAAGAAATTATGAAGGTCGCTAAGCTTTTCACTCTGTGTCTCTTTATAGATTATCAATGCACAAAACACTGACTTAGCAGGTGTATTTAGGAATTGTGGTCTACTAGTACTCTTACCTGGAAAATCCCATGGACGGAGGAGCCTGGTGGGCTGCAGTCCATGGGGTCGTGAAGAGTCAGACATGACTGAGCGACTTCACTCTCACTTTTCACTTCCATGCATTGGAGAAGGAAATGGCCACCCACTCCAGTGTTCTTGCCTGGAGAATCCCAGGGACAGAAGAGCCTGGTAGGTTGCTGTCTATGGGGTCGCACAGAGTCGGACACGACTGAAGCGACTTAGCAGCAGCAGCAGCAACCAAAAGAAAAGTGAAAGTGAAGTCTCAGTCATGTCTGACTTTTGCAACCCCATGAACTGTAGCCTACCAGGATCCTCCGTCCATGGGATTTTCCAGGCAAGAATACTGGAGTGGGTTGCCATTTCCTTCTCCAGGAGATCTTCCCGACCCAGTGATTTAACCCAGGCCTCCTGCATTGTAGGCAGACGCTTTACCGTCTGAGCCACCAGGGAAGCCAAAAGAATATTCTTCCTAAGAAATCCTCCACAATTATCTTATTTAAAACAATAAACCTCTTACTAACAAATATTCAGTTTGGAATGTCACAGTTAATTTTCTATCCATTTTTTCTGTCAGCATATTGTGAGCTGGGAAAGATTAATCTGGTATCTGGGGATAACTATTTTTCACCTTTAAAGAACAAAGGTAATACACATTTCACTTGTACCTATGTTTTTTAGGTGAGTTGTGTAGACAGGCAGCTCATCAAATAACCAAAAGGAAATTTGCCTGCTTTGATCTCAACTTAATATTATTAGAGATTGGGGGTGTGTGGAGCACTGGACTCTAACAAGCTTCACTGGATCAGAACAAATTTATAAACATGTGAGAATATTACATAAGACTTGGGCTACCTTCCAAATCTTTGGAAGGTACTCTCATTACTCTAAAAGATAATCAGGCATCGGAGTCCCCAATTTCACATAAAACCACTTCAAAATAAATATAATTTATATTCTGATACATTATTGAGTACAGCATTCAATTCCAAGTCTAGATCTGCTTTCTCTAAAGCTCTTTGGAAAGCCTACACTCTGGAACACCAGTATAAATGCTGATTTGTCCCAGGATCTACTGACTCAGAATATCTGGCTGAATTTCATGTATTTTCTAAGGTGTCATTTTGAGATTCATCCATGACATGGCCTGTAGCCATATTCCACTCCTTTTTCCTATGTCCTGACAGTATTCCACCATAGAGACAAACCACGACTTGTTTATCCATTTACCTGTTGATGGCTATTTGAATTGTTTTCAGTTTTTTAACTAGTATGAATAAGGCTTCTATGATTATTTGTGTACAACCTCTGTATAAACATACATTTTCATTGAGGTTGGGAAAATACCTATGATTTGAGAACCACCACATAGTGTAACAGTGTATACATAAAATTCCACTAATTTGACTGGCTAACTGCTATCAATTATCTGAAACATGATAACAGTACTTGTTTGTATAGGCAAGACAAATAACATAATTCTAATATTTTTCTAAGAAAGTATTATTCCTCCACTAGGAACATCAATGCAACTTAGTAACAACTGATTACACCTAACTTTTATACATTGCTGTCTTGTACCTTTCAAATACCTGAAGCATTGCATGAGTAGACTTAGTTCCCTTCACCAGGACATTTCCCCAGATAACCATCAGTGAAATACTTAGGAAAGGCACTGCCACCTTGCTCCAGGGACAATTACAGACCATACAGCACATGCCACTTGGGATGTAATCTTCCTTGGCAGGTATGAGGTGACTCAATTTTAACATCTGCCTTCTTGGGTGACTTCAGGTATCATCTGTGTCCATTCAGGTCCATCAGCAAACAGTATGACATTAGAAGTGTAGAATATTTATTGGGAAAAAATGCATTTGAATAATAGGAGAGTGATTGGAAAGAGAGATGGGGAAAGCAGAGTCTCAAAGCAAATGATATAGTAAACATATAGCAGATACAGCAGCTGCAAACTGTTAGCTAACCACATTTGTCACAAGCTAGATCCGTCTGAAAAAGAGAACTTGGTTCTCAACCATCCTAGAAGGAGAGGTCTTAGTCTAATGTTTATGAAGGAATAGATATACATATGTATATATATATATATATATATATATATATATATATATAAATAGATAGATAGATATAGATAGATAGATGAAGGAATATAATACAGGGCTTTGAACCAGTTTGGATTAATAGCCTCTACAGTGGTCTGCAAAACTCTATTAGTCTGACTTTTTCTTTCTCGCTTGCTTACTTCCCTACTCTCTTCCCTCTGCTCTCAGTGCCCTAGCCTCACCATTTAGTTTTGACTTCTTTGAATGTTCTTCAGTGTCAAAATATCTTTTCCTTATTTGTGATAGACTAAATAATGGCTATCCAAAAGATATCTTCATCCCTGAAACTTGTAAATGTTACCTTATTTGGAAAAAAAGTCTTTGAGATTAAGATAAATATTTTGAAAGGAGGCAATTATTTTGTATTTTACGTGCTTGCCTGCTCACTTGCTCAGTCATGTCCAAATATTTGTGACCACGTGGACTGTAGCCCACCAGGCTCCTCGGTCCATGGGATTCTCCAGGCAAGGATACTGGAGTCAGTTGCCATTTCCTTCTCCAGGGAATCTTCCCAAGCCAAGAATCAAATCCATGTTTCCTGTGGCTCGTGCATTGGAAGGCAGATTCTTTAGCACTGAGCCGCCTGGGAAGCCCATGCTATACAGTAGATCCTTATTAGTTATCTATTTTATATATGCTACTTCTGCTAAGTTGCGTCAGTTGTGTCCGACTCTGTGCGACCCCATAGATGGAAGCCCACCTGGCTCCTCTGTCCCTGGGATTCTCCAGGCAAGAACACTGAGTGGGTTGCCATTTCCTTCTCCAATGCATGAAAGTGAAAAGTGAAAGTGAAGTCGCTCAGTCGTGTCCAACTTTCAGAGATCCAATGGACTAGAGCCTTCCAGGCTCCTCCATCCATGGGGTTTCCCAGGCAAGAGTACTGGAGTGGGGTGCCATTGCCTTCTCCTATTTTATATATAGCAGTGTGTATATGCAGTCAAGGTTATGGTTTTTCCAGTGGTTATGTATGGATGAGAGACTTGGACTGTGAAGAAAGCTGAACACCGAAGAATTGATACTTTTGAACTGTGATGTTGGAGAAGACTCTTGAGAGTCCCTTGGACTGCAAGGAAATCCAACCAGTCCATTCTGAAGGAGATCAGCTCTGGGATTTCTTTGGAAGGAATGATGCTAAAGCTGAAACTCCAGTACTTTGGCCACCTCATGTGAAGAATTGACTCATTGGAAAAGACTCTGATGCTGGGAGGGACTGGGGGCAGGAGGAAAGGGGATGACAGAGGATGAGATGGCTGGATGGCATCATGGACTTGATGGACGTGAGTCTGAGTGAACTCCAGGGGTTGATGATGGACAGGGAGGCCTGGCATGCTGTGATTCATGGGGTCACAAAGAGTTGGACACAACTGAACAACTGAACTGGACTGAACTGAACTGAACCATAAAGTTGTTTTCTACATCAGTAAATCTATTCCTAGTCAGATCAATAGATAAGTTCATTTGTATCCCTTTTTAGATTCCACATATAAGCAATATCATATTTGTCTTTGTCTGACTTACTTCACTCAGCATGACCATCTATTTTCTGAGTGCTAGGAAATGTGTTTTAAAGCAATGTTTTGCTTCTGTGCTTTTACTCCATTCCTTTTTACATCAAACATTGACTGGAATTGAAATGAGATTTTATAGTTATTTACAGCTATTTTTTTTTTTCATTTTTGCCTATAGCTCCAATACTATTATATCTTTAGATCCGACTCTGTGGGAGAGAGAGAGGGTGGGATGATTTGGGGGAATGGCATTGAAATATGCACAATATCATATATGAAATGAGTCGCCAGTCCAGGTTCGATGCATGATATTGGATGCTTGGGGCTGGTGCACTGGGACGACCCAGAGGGATGGTATGGGGAGGGAGGAGGGAGGAGGGTTTAGGATAGGGAACACATGTATACCTGTGGCAGATTCATTTTGATATATGGCAAAACCAGTACAATATTGTAAAGTTAAATAAAATAAAATTTAAAAAAATGGAGACTCTTCATGTGTTTTCAATAAATTATAAAATTTAAAGTTTTAAAGTTAAAAGAATAAACAAAATCATCCTCTGTAATTCTATATAGTAGCTTAAATATTAGTCATGGCTTGAAAAAGAGAAATTATCACTTTAACATAGAAGCTAAAAATGTTTACTTGAGCTCTTTCTTTATTCTTGTAGTTCCAACTTTTAAAAAAGAAACAAAATTTACATCCAAAAATATAAAATATTGCCTGTATATTTCAATTTATAACTTGAAGTTTATAAGGCTAATGTGGGGCTTCCCTGGTGACTCAGATGGTAAAGATCTGTCACTAATGTGTAAAAATATTTTGAAATGTTAAAGAAACCACGATGTAGCTGGCTATTACTAGAATAACAATATAGGAGGTAAGCTGCATGTACCATTAAAATAAACCTCACCCACACATATTTTTAAAACAAAGCCTTTAAATAAATCATTAGCTTGTATTCACAACTTAGAATACTAGTAATGATGAAAATTTCATTGAACTACATTTATAATTAAATAGTTTATTTTTTACATATGATTTTGTTTAGTTTTCTTCTATGTTGATCATGATTTCTCTTTCATTCAACATATCTCCTCTTTCTTCCTACTAAATAAGTTGACTTAAAAAAAAAAAAAAGAATACAGACTCCTCTGCTATTTCCTAAACTGCACTTTTAAGTACATTCTTGGAATACTTTTAAGAATAAATTTACATGTTAATGAACAATATAAATTATCTATCCTCACATTTGAGTTGATGAGCTAATACTAATCAACAAACTAAAATTGTGCAATATTTATTCTGAGGATACTCTATGCTTTTCCAACATGCTTGGATCCTCAGGATATGTATAGTAAAATATATTTCTATGAAATGTAATCTCTGTCTTAGAGGGCTTTTAAAATCTATATGAGCAAACAAGATAATTGAAAAAGAACTTGCAAGCTTTTTTTTTTTTTTTTTTTTTAACTGGCCCATTGTATTGCAGCTATAATTTTTTTAGGAAGAAAGCTGTCAGTCACCTTTAAGAACTTAACCTGATAAAAGTAGAGCAATAATTTAAAGCAAATCTGCTTATTTGTGAATGTATTTTTACCCTGGTAAGAGTATTTACCAGACAGGAAGAAAAAGACTGGTGAAATATCTTTTACTTCCTCCACTGAATTTAAAATTTGATCCTTAGAATTCTCCCAACTTTGATTCAAGCTTCCACAAACTTGCAAGCTCCTGGGATTTCTGGTTCAGTGTCTTCTAATGCTCTGTTACAAGAAGCCACCTTTCTCTTCTCCCCTGAGCATAGCTGAAACAGGTTGGTGTTAAAATAACGAAAACAAAACTTGAAAAATATAAATCAAATATTCAGAAGTACCAGGGGAAAATAGAAGAATAAAATGTGCAAATGTAAAACAGTGTGAAATCATTCCAGACTAGTTGCTCCTAAAGAGAAGTTGTCTGTATTAAGCATCTTCTTTCATGTTCTGTATATTTGGAGGAAAGATTAAAAAAAGGACACTAAAAGCTTTAGAAGTACAAGAACAGGAAAAATCTTGTATGCTATGCTATGCTATGAAGGTTTGGGTCTTCTCTATATTAAATTGGTATCCAACAAAGATTTTAAAGACAGTAACAGTATTAAATTTTTGTTCACGGGAAAAAAATCAGTCTGGAAGCATATATATCCTATGTAGTCTCATAGACATTCACACCCCAGGCCCCTACACTTCCAAACAAAAATCGTTCTTTACTTCCCATGTTCTAGGATGACCTATAAGATAGAAAAGAACCCCAGAGACTCAATGTATTTAAAATTGGGCTTAAAACCTCCTCTCTTATGTTGATCAACTTGTATATTATTTCTCTTATACTTTATTTTCACCAGCATAATATTGGAGAGCCCATTTATACTTCTTTAATCTATTGCCATTCTCTATCTCTCTGCACATTCAATCTTTGTCAGTTTTCCAAGTCTGTCTCCTCTATATCACCTCAATACACATGCCGTCTCCAAGTCAACTAGACTTGGCTTTACATCATGTTCGTAACAGACTTCATTAGAATTTTATTATGCTTTTCCACAATATTTTTTACTTTAAATTAATTTCCCTTATTATGTTGTCATTCTCTGTTTCTAGAGTGATTTTTTTTCCCCTAAACAAAAATTTAGTGTGTTGCCATGTCTTTAAAATCTTTGTTGGATTCCAGTTTAATACTGAGAAGAGCTGAACCTTCATAGCATAGCATAGCATAGTGGAATGTTCCTGATTTTGTACTTCTCTAGCTTCTAGTTTCATTTTTTAATCTTTTCTCCAACTATACCCTGGACTTCTAGATCTCTAAACAACCATGTTTATTCTAACATACCTGTATCTCTTCATAGTAGATCCCTGTGCTACTAGTCTGCCTGAGATCTTTCATTCACTACCCTTTTATCACTATCTACCATTTGGACTGCCATTCATCCTTTAAGAATCAACTAAACAAAGATTTTATTTTAGAATCAGCCTCATCTAACAGGTTACTCACTTCTTCCATGCTTCACTAGCACTTTGAATAGACTTTATTATATAACTTCTCACAAAGCAAGACTTGTGATTGAAAACCTCACTATGGCTGTTTTACAAAGAACAGATGAGAAGAAAAAAAACAGGACTAGATGTGGATAGTGCATTTGATCTACTGCACTGAGTAGAGTAAAAAAAAAAAAGATAATGTTAGCTTGGACTAGGAAGGTAGCAACGGGATGTGAGAAGAATGAATGAACCCAAGAAATATTTAGTAGGTGAAATGAACATAACATTGTCATACATAGGTCTATGGGGAATGAAGGTGAAAAACTGCTAGGAATAACAACTACATTAATGATATGAATTATATAATAGCTGGGATGCAAACTACTGAGATAGATGCCGCATAATTTGGAAACCATCTGGTTTGACATACTAAGTTTTCAGTTCAGTTCAGTTCAGTTACTCAGTCATGTCCAACTCTTTGTGACCCCATGAACCGCAGCACGCCAGGCCTCCCTGTCCATCACCCACTCCCGGAATTCACCCAAACTCACGTCCATCGAGTCAGTGATGCCGTCCAGCCATCTCATCCTCTGTCGTCCCCTTCTCCTCCTGTCCCCAATCCCTCCCAGCATCAGAGTCTTTTCCAATGAGTCAACTCTTTGCATAAGGTGGCCAAAGTACTGGAGTTTCAGCTTTAGCATCATTCCTTCCAAAGAACACCCAGGACTGATCTCCTTTACAATGGACTGGTTGGATCTTCTTGCAGTCCAAGGGACTCTCAAGAGTCTTCTCCAACACCACAGTTCAAAAGTATCAATTCTTCAGCGCTCAGCTTTCTTCACAGTCCAACTCTCACATCCATACATGACCACTGGAAAAACCAGAGCCTTGACTAGACGGACCTTTGTTGGCAAAGTAATGTCTCTGCTTTTGAATATGCTATCTAGGTTGGTCAAAACTTTTCTTCCAAGGAGTAAGTGTCTTTTAATTTCATGGCTGCAATCACCATCTGCAGTTATTTTGGAGCCCCAGAAAATAAAGTCTGACACTGTTTCCCCATCTATTTCCTATGAAGTGATGGGACCAGATGCCATGATCTTCATTTTCTGAATGTTGAGCTGTAAGCCAATTTTTTCACTCTCCTCTTTCACTTTCACCAAGAGGCTGTTGAGTTCCTCTTCACTTTCTGCCACAAGGGTGGTGTCAGCTGCATATCTGAGGTTATTGATATTTCTCCCGGCAATCCTGATTCCAGCTTGTGCTTCATCCATCCCAGCGTTTCTCATGATGTACTCTGCATATAAGTTAAATAAGCAGGGTGACAGTATACAGCCTTGATATACTCCTTTTCCTATTTGGAACCAGTCTGTTGCTCCATGTCCAGTTCTAACTGTTGCTTCCTGACCTGCATATAGGTTTCTCAAGAGGCAGGTCAGGTTGTCTGGTATTCCTACCTCTTGAAGAATTTTCCACAGTTTATTGTGGTCCACACAGTAAAGGATTTGACATAGTCAATAAAGCAGAAATAGATGTTTTTCTGGAACTCTCTTGCTTTTTCCATGATCCATCAGATGTTGGCTTTTTGATCTCTTGTTCCTCTGCCTTTTCTAAATCCAGCTTGAACATCTGGAAGTTCATGGTTCACATACTGCTGAAGCCTGGCTTGGAGAATTTTGAGCATTACTTTACTAGCGTGTGAGATGAGTGCAATTGTGCAGTAGTTTGAGCGTTCTTTGGCATTGCCTTTCTTTGGGATTGCAATGAAAACTGACCTTTTCCAGTCCTGTGACCACTGCTGAGTTTTCCAAATTTTCTGGCATATTGAGTGCAGCACTTTCACAGCATCATCTTTAGGTGAATACAAATCAAAGTTTAAAAACAGGTTTCTTGGTAGGCAAAAGGATATTCCTTCAGAAATATTAATAATGTAAACAAAAATTTGCCTGAATTCACCATATATAACCATATATTCATTACCTAGAAACTTCAACCACTATACACATATTTGTTTACAATTAATTTTTAATGGGCATCTAGTTCTCATGTTATGAAACTAATACTTACATATGCCATTTAAGGATTTTAATATTTAAATATTAGTTTGGGATTTATGAAGATATGTACATAGTTTCCTGAAGAAGAGAATGGCAACCCACTCTATTCTTGCCAATTTCATGGACAGAGGAGCCTGGTGAACTATAGTCCATGGGATCACTAAGAGTTGGACATTACTGAGTGACTAACACACACACACATATAGTTTATTAAAAATCTTAAAGTATAATAAATGTAGTAATAAAAAAATATGTATAGTAAGATAAAAAATGATTCCCTATCTTTTAATAAAACATTTTGGTTGATAACATTGTTGAAATATCCTACAACTGAATTAACATATTCCCTCAATTAAAGCTAAAGGAAGAAATAAAAGAGCTATATTTTTTTCTGAGATTAAATTTGGTTGTAACTCATATTAGCATTTAGTCTAAAGAAGAATATATCTGAGAGAGATAAAAACAGCTTCTGACATCCAGGAGCTGGCCTAGTACATTCAGCCAGGATTTGGTGTAGCTACAAGCTAGCCTGGCTTCACAGCTAGAGCTGGTACTCTGTTAAACGTGGAGGATTTCACAGACCATCAATATTAGATTGTCCATAATGGATCAAGACAAGTCTAAGACCACACCTTAATAAAGTCTAAAGAAGACAAAGCATGAACAGTATCTAAGTGACAAAAATGACCAAACATCCCCCTTTTCTGACCAATACAAAGTAACTACTAATCTTTACTACTGCTGCTGCTAAGTCACTTCAGTTGTGTCCGACTCTGTGTGACCCCATAGACGGCAGCCCACCAGGCTCCCCTGTCCCTGGGACTCTCCAGGCAAGAACACTGGAGTGGGTTGCCATTTCCTTCTCCAATGCATGAAAGTGAGAATGAAGTTGTCAGTCGTGCCCGACTCTTAGCCACCCCATGGACTGCAGCCCACCAGGTTCCTCCATCCATGGGATTTTCCCAGTTACAGCTAAACTATAGTCTAGTGTTTCTTCCTCCCTAAAATTAAGTAAAATGCTTAATCAAAGAATTACTCCTGCTTCCAATCTAGAGAAAAACCTCACCAGTAAATTTGCCAAAATCATCTAACACAAGCAAAAATCCACTAACACTCTTACTGATACACACCTTGGAAAACCACAGTGAGCATTCTTGTTCTCCTTCACTGGGACAAGTAATAAACTAAATTTGTTCAAAAATATGTGTGTCTTCTGCTGAAGGACATTGACTCTAACATTTAAAATCCAATAAATGCAAACGCTTGTATCATATCAGATGAGCAAAACAATATTAAAGCACATTTCAATACAAAAAAAGAAAATAATTATTAAATAAGTTTATTTCACTAAAGAGTTTATGTTGGTTAGTTACTGACCCACCTTCCAGAATAGACATACAAATTGCTGAAATCAAGGAAGATATGTGGAGAGCACTGATGAAGTACTCATTGCAGAGCCACTGATAGCTCATTATTATGTGATTTCTAAAAATGTGTCTCTTAAAGTTGATATCCCATGTATGTCTGATGAATAATATATCAATTTCATCTAGTGTCCCAAACTACCAATTTGCAATTTTCTCTCATTAAAACCTTTGGATCTATTCTAAATTTGATTAAGAAATTCCTTTCAAATAACCTAGTTATAAAAAAACACGAAACATTTGAATCCTTGTACAATTATCACTAATACTAATAATGTCATTTGGATCTTAGTTCATTTTATGTTTTACACAAAATACTTTCAAGAAAGATTGCTACACATCATTTTTAAAATTTAGAGCTTTAACACAAAGCAGAATGATTTCATACAGTCAGCCCTTTAGTCAGGAGAGGAAATGTAGGGTCATCTTTATCCAAAAAGCTTTGATTTAATGTTTACTGGCTAGTTGCTAGATGCAAAGATTTAAACACCTTTATTACATAATTGCAACAAAAGTATTAAAAATACATACTTTATACATAATGCTTAGAATACATATACATTCCATCTTCCCAGGTAATAACTGATACCAATATATATTCATTGTTCTTCTCACTAAATCACAGCCTCCCTCAATGGAGTAAGCTACAAAACCAATAAGATTTGACTTTGGAAGGGTTCACAAAATTTATATGAAGATCAGAACTTTTATCACATAAATGCATTAATACATTAGATATAATTAATGTGGATAAGAAGGATTATAAGAGCATAAACTTGTTTTGCTTGGAAGATTTTGAAAGCTACAATAGGAAAGTGATAAAGAGGATAAAGTAATGGAAAAGAAATATAAAAAGTAATGTATTTCTGTGTAATTTCTCTTATGTAGGTTTCTTTGCCCATAAAATATACTTAGGACAAAAATACTATTTTTTTTTTTTTTCTTCCAATTTTATTTTATTTTTAAACTTTACATAATTGTATTAGTTTTGCCAAATATCAAAATGAATCCGCCACAGGTATACATGTGTTCCCCATCCCGAACCCTCCTCCCTCCTCCCTCCCCATACCATCCCTCTGGGCCGTCCCAGTGCACCAGCCCCAAGCAACTAGCATCATGCATCGAACCTGGACTGGCAACTCGTTTCCTACATGATATTTTACATGTTTCATTGCCATTCTCCCACATCTTCCCACCCTCTCCCTCTCCCACAGAGTCCATAAGACTGTTCTATACATCAGTGTCTCTTTTGCTGTCTCGTACACCGGGTTATTGTTACCATCTTTCTAAATTCCATATATATGCGTTAGTATACTGTATTTATGTTTTTCCTTCTGGCTTACTTCACTCTGTATAATAGGCTCCAGTTTCATCCACCTCATTAGAACCGATTCAAATGTATTCTTTTTAATGGCTGAGTAATACTCCATTGTGTATATGTACCACAGCTTTCTTATCCATTCATCTGCTGATGGACATCTAGGTTGCTTCCACGTCTTGGCTATTATAAACAGTGCTGCGATGAACATTGGGGTACACGTGTCTCCTTCCCTTCTGGTTTCCTCAGTGTGTATGCCCAGCAGTGGGATTGCTGGATCATAAGGCAGTTCTATTTCCAGTTTTTTAAGGAATCTCCACACTGTTCTCCATAGTGGCTGTACTAGTTTGCATTCCCACCAACAGTGTAAGAGGGTTCCCTTTTCTCCACACCCTCTCCAGCATTTATTATTTGTAGACTTTTGGATCGCAGCCATTCTGACTGGTGTGAAATGGTACCTCATAGTGGTTTTGATTTGCATTTCTCTGATAATGAGTGATGTTGAGCATCTTTTCATGTGTTTGTTAGCCATCTGTATGTCTTTTTTGGAGAAATGTCTATTTAGTTCTTTGGCCCATTTTTTGATTGGGTCGTTTATTTTTCTGGAGTTGAGCTGTAGGAGTTGCTTGTATATTTTTGAGATTAGTTGTTTGTCGGTTGCTTCATTTGCTATTATTTTCTCCCATTCTGAAGGCTGTCTTTTCACCTTGTTAATAGTTTCCTTTGATGTGCAGAAGCTTTTAAGGTTAATTAGGTCCCATTTGTTTATTTTTGCTTTTATTTCCAATATTCTGGGAGGTGGGTCATAGAGGATCCTGCTGTGATGTATGTCGGAGAGTGTTTTGCCTATGTTCTCCTCTAGGAGTTTTATAGTTTCTGGTCTTACGTTTAGATCTTTAATCCATTTTGAGTTTATTTTTGTGTATGGTGTTAGAAAGTGGTCCAGTTTCATTCTTTTACAAGTGGTTGACCAGATTTCCCAGCACCACTTGTTAAAGAGATTGTCTTTAATCCATTGTATATTCTTGCCTCCTTTGTCGAAGATAAGGTGTCCATATGTGCGTGGATTTATCTCTGGGCTTTCTATTTTATTCCATTGATCAATATTTCTGTCTTTGTGCCAGTACCATACTGTCTTGATAACTGTGGCTTTGTAGTAGAGCCTGAAGTCAGGTAGGTTGATTCCTCCAGTTCCATTCTTCTTTCTCAAGATCGCTTTGGCTATTCGAGGTTTTTTGTATTTCCATACAAATTGTGAAATTATTTGTTCTAGCTCTGTGAAGAATACTGTTGGTAGCTTGATAGGGATTGCGTTGAATCTATAAATTGCTTTGGGTAGTATACTCATTTTCACTATATTGATTCTTTCAATCCATGAACATGGTATATTTCTCCATCTATTAGTGTCCTCTTTGATTTCTTTCACCAGTGTTTTATAGTTTTCTATATATAGGTCTTTAGTTTCTTTAGGTAGATATATTCCTAAGTATTTTATTCTTTCCGTTGCAATGGTGAATGGAATTGTTTCCTTAATTTCTCTTTCTGTTTTCTCATTATTAGTGTATAGGAATGCAAGGGATTTCTGTGTGTTGATTTTATATCCTGCAACTTTACTGTAGTCATTGATTATTTCTAGTAATTTTCTGGTGGACTCTTTAGGGTTTTCTATGTAGAGGATCATGTCATCTGCAAATAGTGAGAGTTTTACTTCTTCTTTTCCAATTTGGATTCCTTTTATTTCTTTTTCTGCTCTGATTGCTGTGGCCAAAACTTCCAAAACTATGTTGAATAGTAATGGTGAAAGTGGGCACCCTTGTCTTGTTCCTGACTTTAGAGGAAATGCTTTCAATTTTTCACCATTGAGGATAATGTTTGCTGTGGGTTTGTCATATATAGCTTTTATTATGTTGAGGTATGTTCCTTCTATTCCTGCTTTCTGGAGAGTTTTTATCATAAATGGATGTTGAATTTTGTCAAAGGCTTTCTCTGCATCTATTGAGATAATCATATGGTTTTTATTTTTCAATTTGTTAATGTGGTGTATTACATTGATTGATTTGCGGATATTGAAGAATCCTTGCATCCCTGGGATAAAGCCCACTTGATCATGGTGTATGATCTTTTTAATGTGTTGTTGGATTCTGATTGCTAGAATTTTGTTAAGGATTTTTGCATCTATGTTCATCAGTGATATTGGCCTGTAGTTTTCTTTTTTTGTGGGATCTTTGTCAGGTTTTGGTATTAGGGTGATGGTGGCCTCATAGAATGAGTTTGGAAGTTTACCTTCCTCTGCAATTTTCTGGAAGAGTTTGAGCAGGATAGGTGTTAGCTCTTCTCTAAATTTTTGGTAGAATTCAGCTGTGAAGCCGTCTGGACCGGGGCTTTTGTTTGCTGGAAGATTTTTGATTACAGTTTCAATTTCCATGCTTGTGATGGGTCTGTTAAGATTTTCTATTTCTTCCTGGTCGAGTTTTGGAAAGTTGTACTTTTCTAAGAATTTGTCCATTTCTTCCACGTTGTCCATTTTATTGGCATATAATTGTTGATAGTAGTCTCTTATGATCCTTTGTATTTCTGTGTTGTCTGTTGTGATCTCTCCATTTTCGTTTCTAATTTTGTTGATTTGATTTTTCTCCCTTTGTTTCTTGATGAGTCTGGCTAATGGTTTGTCAATTTTATTTATCCTTTCAAAGAACCAGCTTTTGGTTTTGTTGATTTTTGCTATGGTCTCTTTTGTTTCTTTTGCATTTATTTCTGCTCTAATTTTTAAGATTTCTTTCCTTCTACTAACCCTGGGGTTCTTCATTTCTTCCTTTTCTAGTTGCTTTAGGTGTAGAGTTAGGTTATTTATTTGACTTTTTTCTTGTTTCTTGAGGTGTGCCTGTATTGCTATGAACTTTCCCCTTAGGACTGCTTTTACCGTGTCCCACAGGTTTTGGGTTGTTGTGTTTTCATTTTCATTCGTTTCTATGCAAATTTTGATTTCTTTTTTGATTTCTTCTGTGATTTGTTGGTTATTCAGCAGCGTGTTGTTCAGCCTCCATATGTTGGAATTTTTAATAGTTTTTCTCCTGTAATTGAGATCTAATCTTACTGCATTGTGGTCAGAAAAAATGCTTGGAATGATTTCTATTTTTTTGAATTTACCAAGGCTAGCTTTATGACCCAGGATGTGATCTATCCTGGAGAAGGTTCCATGTGCGCTTGAGAAAAAGGTGAAATTCATTGTTTTGGGATGAAATGACCTATAGATATCAATTAGGTCTAACTGGTCTATTGTATCGTTTAAAGTTTGTGTTTCCTTGTTAATTTTCTGTTTAGTTGATCTATCCATAGGTGTGAGTGGGGTATTAAAGTCTCCCACTATTATTGTGTTATTGTTAATTTCTCCTTTCATACTTGTTAGCATTTGTCTTACGTACTGTGGTGCTCCCGTGTTGGGTGCATATATGTTTATAATTGTTATATCTTCTTCTTGGATTGATCCTTTGATCATTATGTAGTGACCTTCTTTATCTCTTTTCACCGCCTTTGTTTTAAAGTCTATTTTATCTGATATGAGTATTGCTACTCCTGCTTTCTTTTGGTCCCTATTTGCATGGAAAATCTTTTTCCAGCCCTTCACTTTCAGTCTGTATGTGTCCCCTGTTTTGAGGTGGGTCTCTTGTAGACAACATATGTAGGGGTCTTGTTTTTGTATCCATTCAGCCAGTCTTTGTCTTTTGGTTGGGGCATTCAACCCATTTACATTTAAGGTAATTACTGATAAGTATGTTCCCGTTGCCATTTACTTTATTGTTTTGGGTTCGAGTTTATACACCGTTTTTGTGTTTCCTGTCTAGAGAATATCCTTTAGTATTTGTTGGAGAGCTGGTTTGGTGGTGCAGAATTCTCTCAGCTTTTGCTTGTCTGAAAAGCTTTTGATTTCTCCTTCATACTTGAATGAGATCCTTGCTGGGTACAATAATCTGGGCTGTAGGTTATTTTCTTTCATCATTTTAAGTATGTCTTGCCATTCCCTCCTGGCTTGAAGAGTTTCTATTGAAAGATCAGCTGTTATCCTTATGGGAATTCCCTTGTGTGTTATTTGTTGTTTTTCCCTTGCTGCTTTTAATATTTGTTCTTTGTGTTTGATCTTTGTTAATTTGATTAATATGTGTCTTGGGGTGTTTCTCCTTGGGTTTATCCTGTTTGGTACTCTCTGGGTTTCTTGGACTTGGGTGATTATTTCCTTCCCCATTTTAGGGAAGTTTTCCACTATTATCTCCTCAAGTATTTTCTCATGGTCTTTCTTTTTGTCTTCTTCTTCTGGAACCCCTATGATTCGAATGTTGTAGCGTTTAATATTGTCCTGGAGGTCTCTGAGATTGTCCTCATTTCTTTTAATTCGTTTTTCTTTTATCCTCTCTGATTCATTTATTTCTACCATTCTATCTTCTAATTCACTAATCCTGTCTTCTGCCTCTGTTATTCTACTATTTGTTGCCTCCAGAGTGTTTTTAATTTCACTTATTGCATTATTCATTATATATTGACTCTTTTTTATTTCTTCTAGGTCCTGGTTAAACCTTTCTTGCATCTTCTCAATCCTTGTCTCCAGGCTATTTATCTGTGATTCCATTTTAGTTTCAAGATTTTGGATCAATTTCACTATCATTATTCGGAATTCTTTATCAGGTAGATTCCCTATCTCTTCCTCTTTTGTTTGGTTTGGTGGGCATTTATCCTGTTCCTTTATCTGCTGAGTATTCCTCTGTCTCTTCATCTTGTTTAAATTGCTGAGTTTGGGGTGTCCTTTCTGTATTCTGGCAGTTTGTGGAGTTCTCTTTATTATGGCGTTTCCTCACTATGTGTGGGTTTGTACAGGTGGCTTGTCAAGGTTTCCTGGTTAGGGAAGCTTGTGTCGGTGTTCTGGTGGGTGGAGCTGTATTTCTTCTCTCTGGAGTGCAATGAAATGTCCAGTAATGAGTTATGAGATGTCTATAGTTTTGGGGTGACTTTGGGCAGCCTGTATCTTGAAGCTCAGGACTGTGTTCCTTTGTTGCTGGAGAATTTGCTTGGTATGTCTTGCCCTGGAACTTATTGGCCCTTGTGTGGTGCTTGGTTTCAGTGTTGGTATGGAGGCATTTGATGAGCTCCTGTCAATGAATGTTCCTTGGAGTCAGGAGTTCCCTGGAGTCAGGGTTTGGACTTAAGTCTCCTGCTTCCGATTATCGGTCTTATTTTTACAGTAGTTTCAAAACTTCTCCTTCTATACAGCACCATTGATAAAACATCTACATTAAAGATGATAAGTTTCTCTACAGTGAGGGTCACTCAGAGAGGTTCACAGGGTTACATGGAGAAGAGAAGAGGGAGGAGGGAGTTAGAGGTGACCCAAATGAGATGAGGTGAATCAATAGTGGAGAGAGTGGGCTAGCCAGTAGTCACTTCCTTATGTGCACTCCACAACTGGACCACTCAGAGATGTTCACGGGGTTATACAGAGAAGAGAAGAAGGAGGAAGGTAACAGAGGTGGCCAGAAGGATAAAAGGGGGGAATGAAAAGGAGGGAGACAGATCCAGCCAGTAGTCAGTTCCCTAAGTGTTCTCCACCATCTGGAACACACAGAAATTCACAGAGTTGGGTAGAGTAGAGAGGGGTTAGGGAGGAGACACAGGCGACCTGGTGGAGAAAAAGGAGGGTCCAAAGGGAGAGAGAGCAGTCAAGCCAGTAATCTCACTCCCTAGTGAAAAATGGGTCCTGAAGATTGGGTCCTTAAAGGTACAAAATTGGTAACAAATACATAAAAGCAAAAATTAAAAATCTAGAGTAGAGTTTGGAATTTCAAAAATACGATGTTGAAGAAAAGAAGAAGGAAAAGAAAGAGAGAAAGAACGAACAAACAAGGTCGCGAAAATTATAAAGAAAGTACAGGTACAAAATTGATAACTAATACCAGAAAGCGAAAATTAAAAATCTAGAGTAGAGTTTGGAATTTCAAAAATACGACGTTAAAGAAAAGAAGAAGGAAAAGAAAGAGAGAAAGAACGAACAAACAAAAACAAACAAGGTCGCGATAATTATAAAGAAAGTACAGGTACAAAATTGACAACTAATACCAGAGAGCGAAAATTAAAAATCTAGAGTAGAGTTTGGAATTTCAAAAATACGATGTTAAAGAAAAGAAGAAGGAAAAGAAAGAGAGAAAAAATGAACAAACAAAAACAAACAAGGTCGCGAAAATTATAAAGAAAGTACAGGTACAAAATTGATAACTAATACCAGAAAGCAAAAATTAAAAATCTAGAGTAGAGTTTGGAATTTCAAAAATACAATGTTAAAAAAAAAAAAAAAGAAGAAAAATAAAGAGAGAAAACAAACAAACAAATACGAACAATGTCACAAAAATTATAAAGAAAATACAGGTACAAAATTGATATCAAATACCAAAAAGCATAAATTGAAAATCTAGAGTAAAGTTTGGAATTTCAGATATACAATGTTATATAAAAGAAGAAGAGAAAGAAACAGAGAAGAAGAAGAAAAAAAAAATCACAGAAATTATATAAAAAAAAACTATAGGTACAAAATTGATAACATATACCAAAAAGCGAAAATTAAAAATCTAGAGTAGAGTTTGGAATTTCAAAAATACAATGTTAAAGAAAAGAAGAAAAAAACAAAAACCAACAACAACAAAAAAAAACAACAAGGTCAAAAAATTATAGAATATATATATATGAAGTTTGCTGAAGAAGAAAAAAAATAGGGTCTTTTTTTTTTTTTTTTGCAGAGTAATAGGTTATAAAAGTGAAAATTAAAGGAACAATAGAGGACTTAAAAATTTTTTTTTTTTAATTAAAAAAAAAAAAAAGAAAGAAAGAATGATCGTAAAAATAATAAAAATATATCTAGGACTTTTTTGTTTCTTTTTTTGTGGGTGTTGTGGGTTCAGTTCATTTTTGGCTAGTTCCTTGGTCAGATTTATATTTCTCAAGATCTATAGGCCCCTTCCTATGTAGTCCGTAGTAACCACAGGGTTTTGATCTATTGCCTGTAGCTTCCAAGGCGTTTCCCTCTGTTATATCTTCTTCTGTTTGCTAGTCTCTTCAGTATCTGGTTTCCGCCCTGACTCAAAGGGCACGGTGGAGGACACTTTTTTTTTTTTTTTTAGGCTTACTTGTTCAGTCGCGCTGTGGGGAGGGAGGGAGGGAGGGTGCAAACAAATAATACTGGCGTGGGCTCGCAGTGCCTCGGCCACCCTGGGTCTGCCCCCGCTCACGGCGCGTGTAGCCTCCCTGTCCACACTGCTCGGACTCTAGGTTGTTCCGCCGGGAACAATCCGAGGCTGGCCCTGGGCTGCATGCACCTCCCAGGTCCAAGCCGCTCAGGTTCAGGCACTCGGGTAGTCCTCAGAGGCGCAGACTCAGTTGGGCCTGCGTTTTGTACTCTTCCCAGGTCCGAGCGCCAATTTGCTCTTCCCAGGCGAGCGCCAATGCTGCGACTTATCGCCTCCCCGCCACTCGGTTATCTGGATGTAAAACCGGCGCACCTTCTCAGGCAGATGTTGACCGTCCAGACCCCCAAGAAGTTTTAGTTAGCAAAGAAGCCTGCTTACAATTTTATAGATAATGTCTCTCTGGGGCTGCGATTGCCCCCTTCCGGCTCTGGCTGCCTGTCACCGGAGGGGGAAGATCTGCAGCCGGCTATCTCTGTTCAGTCCTTTGTTCCGTGCGCGGGCCTGGCGGTCTTAGGTTAGGACTGGCTTTTCGCGTGGTTGGTATCCCACAGTCTGGTTTGCTAGCCCAAATTATTTCGCTCAGATAGCGCTCAGGGTATTCCGGCCAGATTCTTACTCTCAGCGATGCAGCCCACGCCGCGCCTCCCTGCCCAGCCCCGATTCGCTAATGGCGGATGCAGGCGTCTGCGCTGCTTCTCTGCTGGGGGAGTTACCGTAGGGCTCGCAATCTGCGAGTTTTAAATTGTTTATTTATTTTTTCTCCCTGTTATGTTGCCCTCTGTGCTTCCAAAGCTCGGCACAGATTCGGCAGTGAGAAGGTTTCCTGATGTTTGGAAACTTCTCTCTTTTTAAGATTCCCTTCCCGGGACGGAACTCCGTCCCTCCCTCTTTTGTCTCTTTTTTTTTGTTTTTAATATTTTTTCCTACCTCCTTTCGAAGAGTTGGGTTGCTTTTCTGGGTGCCTGATGTCCTCTGCCGGCATTCAGAAGTTGTTTTGTGGAATTTACTCGACGTTTAAATGCTCTTTTGATGAATTTGTGGGGGAGAAAGTGTTCTCCCCGTCCTACTCCTCCGCCATCTTGGCTCCTCCCCCAAAAATACTATTTTTAATTTTCTTCTGAAAGGTGAGTTGGTTCATACTTGCAGATATTTTATTATATATCACAGTTAGTAATACTTTGAATATACTAATTATTTTTCTTCATTTAGTCACTTTTGTAAATTATAATAGGGCGGTAGAATTCTTTTTGCTGTGACTAAAACTAAACTGGCAAAATACCAGGATTTGTATATTAATTTTTGAGTTGTATTATTCCTTGTCTAGAGCCTCAGGTATTAAATAAGAGAAATGAATTGAAATAAAGAAATAATGTTATTAAAATATTTTGTTACTTAACCTCTAGACAAATTATAACCCTAAAATTATGCTCCAAGAAATGCTAGCCATCTATGTAATGCTAATAAGTTAATAAGTGTCCCATAGTTAAATGTTTTTGGAAATATTTCACTTATATTTTCATCTTCAGTATTCAAGATGTACATTAGCATGTCAACCGTTCAGAGAATTTCTAGGGGAAACATATTCTATTCAAGATTTTTGGTATAGGGCTTTTGTTTTCAAAAAGATATCTATTCAGCTTTTGGATGGATACTGGTATCATGAAACATAATAGGGGACATATCCTAGATGTTTGGCAGTTTGCTTAATATAATCAGATGAAATATAGGAAGTAACATTTATCTAATACTGAGTATTGGAAAGCTGTCATATTCAAAGCTGTGGGAAAATATTCAGTGTTATTCATTACTGGTGGAAGCATAAAATGTCATAAACCTATTTTGCAGTCCTATCAAAATTTCAAGTATATCACATTTTTGATTCAGCAATTCCAGTTTGATAATCCATAGAATTGTAGGCAGTATGTTCATTTTTTATTGCAGTACTATTTTTGATAACTTGAGACAGGAATGTCAATGAAAATGTCCATGGGTAGGCTCTATTTTTATATAAATTGTTTATGTACTATAATATATGTAATACAATAGAATGAGAAAACTTTAAGAATCTTAATAAGATTTTCAAAATTTATTAAACTTTTTAAAAGACATCCTGGAATGTGAAGTCAAGTGGGCCTTAGAAAGCATCACTACAAACAAAGCTAGTGGAGGTGATGGAATTCCAGCTGAGCTATTTCAAATCCTGAAAGATGAAAGTGCTGCACTCAATATGCCAGCAAAATTTGGAAAACTCAGCAGTGGCCACAGGACTGGAAAAGATCAGTTTTCATCCCAATCCCAAAGAAAGGCAGTTCCAAAGAATGCTCAAACTACTACACAATTGCACTCATCTCACACGCTAGTAAAGTAATGCTCAAAATTCTCCAAGCCAGGCTTCAGGAATATGTGAACCATGAACTTCCAGATGTTCAAGCTGGTTTTAGAAAAGGAAGAGGAACCAGAGATCAAATTGCCAACATCTGATGGATCATGGAAAAAGCAAGAGAGTTCCAGAAAAACATCTATTTCTGCTTTATTGACTATGCCAAAGCCTTTGACTGTGTGGATCACAATAAACTGTGGAAAATTCTTCAAGAGATGGGAATACCAGACCACCTGACCTGCCTCTTGAGAAACCTATATGCAGGTCAGGAAGCAACAGTTAGAACTGGACATGGAGCAACAGACTGGTTCCAAATAGGAAAAGGAGTACATCAAGGCTATATATTGTCACTCTGCTTATTTAACTTATATGCAGAATACATCATGAGAAACGCTGAACTGGAAGAAGCACAAGGGGGGATCAAGATTGCCGGGAGAAATATCAATAACCTCAGATGTGCAGATGACACCACTCTTGTGGCAGAAAGTGAAGAGGAACTAAAAAGCCTCTTGGTGAAAGTGAAAGAGGAGAGTGAAAAAGTTGGCTTAAAGCTCAACATTCAGAAAACGAAGATCATGGCATCTGGTCTCATTACTTCATTGGAAATAGATGGGGAAACAGTGGAAACAGTGTCAGACTTTATTTTTTTGGGCTCCAGAATCACTGCAGATGGTGATTGCAGCCATGAAATTAAAAGACGCTTACTCCTTGGAAGGAAAGTTATGACCAACCTAGATAGCATATTCAAAAGCAGAGACATTATTTTGCCAACAAAGGTCCGTCTAGTCTATGGTTTTTCCAGAGGTCATGTATAGATGTGAAAGTTGGACTGTGAAGAAAGCTGAGTGCTGAAGAATTGATACTTTTGAACTGTGGTGTTGGAGAAGACTCTTGAGAGTCCCTTGGACTGCAAGGAGATCCAACCAGTCCATCCTAAAGGAGATTAGCCCTGGGATTTCTTTGGAAGGAATGATGCTAAAGCTGAAACTCCAATATTTTGGCCACCTCATGCAAATAGTTGACTCATTGGAAAAGACTTTGATGCTGGGAGGGATTGGGGGCAGGAGGAGAAGGGGACGACAGAGGATGAGATGGCTGGATGGCATCACCGTCTTGATGGACATGAGTTTGGGTGAACTCTGGGAGTTGGTGATGGACAGGGAGGCCTGGTGTGCTGCAGTTCATGGGGTCACAAAGAGTTGGACATGACTGAGTGACGGAACTGAACTGAACAGAAAAATTTGCATTTCATTCTGCCATCAGTTAAAAATAAGAGATGGATTATTACATAAACTATGTGTCAGGGTAAACAAAAAACTAATAGTTCTGATTAGTTTTAGAAGATTCATTAGACTTAGAATATTGATGGGGACAGGGGTTAAAGAGGGACTTTTGCTTTAAGTCATTTTATTCTTTCTAATATTTGAAACATATAAATCCATTAAAAATGGAAAACAAATAATTACCATCAACCCTGCTCTATTGTGACATATATGTTACTGAAAAGTAAACTGCAGGACAAAATCTTGCCTTAAAAATCCACAACATTCATGAGGTAAAAGAGAAATAGGGGGATACAAAAAAAAGTTCTTAGTAGAAAATAAAACAAAGATAGAAATTTAGCAAAAGTGATAGTAGAGTTATACACATATTAAGTAGTTAAAAATGCACTTGTATTATAATAAATAAAGCAGTATACCTTAAACAATACTGGAAGTGTGTTTTGGGATGTGTATGTCAGAAGGATTATAGTTTGTGTGTTATGGTGTAGTAGAGGAGGGAGAATTATATGAAATCTTATGAAGAGTTGTAACATCAGATGTACAGGGAGGGTCCCATGACACATAAGTGACCTGAGGCAGGGTGTTTGTATGTGTGTGTGGTTATTTCCATGCAATTCGGTTCAGGTGGCTGAAGTTATCTATGTTTAGGCTCATCTGTGACTGGGGCAAGTCCAACCATAAGCAAATGTGCAACTTTGCTACACTCAAATTATTTACTGATTTATCAGTCACACTGGAACAGATTTGCATTTACAAATCAAATATTAGAAGAAAAACTATTAACTCTTCTTAATAATTTTGCCATTTAAATATTTCACATATTAAACTTACTTTATGAATCAATTTGTTGATTTTCAAAGCAATTGAGTTAAAGTTAACTTTTCCACACTTTTTATAGACTACCTATAACTTTTATCACCATTCTCTAAGTGCTTTTATACATCTTTATAAGTTGCCTAATGTCAATCATATCCTTAGTGTTAGAAGTGAAATTGTAATTTTAAACAATAAGGTATTGCTGGAGACTGTTACTGTAGGGGTGGAGAGACATAGAACTGCCAAAATGTCCTTTAAATAAAGAAACCACTTATCAAATTACTGGGTAAATTATATGGTTTCTCTTTCTTTACCATGCCAAGGAATATATTAAAGTGTCACTTAATGATGCTGCTTTGCACTTAGTTACATGGCACTATTCAAAGTTAAAGTACTTTAAATTCATCTTAGTAACAGAAATGAAATGTAAAAAGAAAAACAAAAAAGTTTGGATAGTATAATTGCTTTAAGGAAAAAGCGATTCATTACCTCCACAGGCTCAAAGGAATGATCATTAAAAAAAAAAAAAAAAAAACAACTTCTGGTCAGGTATGTTTTATGCTTTTCAACATTTCTTAAAATGTCTTGTAAAGTAAAACTTTTATTGTTACAATTATTTGGAGAGGTATGTATTTCATAAAATATAAAGAACAAACATAAAACTGTTAGCTCAGGTTCTTTTCATTACTTTGAATTCTCAGTTGCTCAGTCTCATTGGATTCTTTGTGACCCCATAGACTGTAGCTGACCAGGCTCCTTTGTCCATGGAATTTTCCAGGAAGAATACTGGAGTGGTTGCCACTTCCTATTCACGGGATCTTCCCAACCCAGGGATTGAAACTGTGTCTCTTGTGTCTCCCTGCATTGGCAGGCGGATTCTTTACCACAAGAGCCGCCTGGGAAGCCCTTCTTTACTTTAGTTATATATTTTTTTAGAGAAAGTTTACCTTTCAGAGGAAAAAAAAGTTACATCTGTCCAATATTCTTATTCTGGGCATTTTTGATGCAATTCAAACAGTAAAAAAAAAAAAAAAAAGTGAAATTATATAAATATTTGATAGAAGTCATCTATCATTCAATGGATTTATTAATTTTTCTAACTTATTTAACTCAAACAATTTGGTATGTGTGACATTATCCCTTTAGTTCTTGTTTTCTTTTCATATTGACACAGTTGATGTGAATCTCCTTAACACAGGCTCTTCAACTCTCATTTCTAGGTCTGTATATTCTTCCAAGAGAAGTTTACCATCAGAATAAAAATCTACTTTTTTAACTCTCAAACTAAGGTTTTTTTTTTTTTTTTTTTTCTTTTTTCATTTAAAACTACGATTTTTGAATCAGAGAACAAGATGGCAGAGGAGTAGGTGGATGTGGAGTACATCTCTCTCCAGTGATGTATCAGGAATACACCTTCAGACACAGAAGTGCATGCTGAACACCAGCTGAGAGTGGACAGGAGTACCTGACCAGCAGAAAAGAATATATAGACCCATACAAAACTTGGTAGGATGAAGGAATTACAGGGAAAAACAGGAGTGTTAGGACTGGACCTACCTCAGCAGGTGGGGGAACTACAGCAGGGGTCTGATCTACACATCATCAGGGCAATTGTCTGATCAGAGGAAAATCATTTAAGGCTGAGAGTGAAACAGCTGATCTGTAGCAGCCTAAATGGAATAAGGATCAGACAGGCCTTGCTGCAGTCATACATACCCTGGACAGGGATGCAGATCCCCTGGAAGGCCCAGTAGCTGGGAGCTGGGGTTTAGGGATTGTGGAGCAATCCCAGGGCTAGGGCTGCTGTTGAGTGCGGAGAGACAGCTGTGAGGGAGGAGATTGTGGTGGGAAATGCCTGAGGAGGAAAGCCAGGCAGCCATGGAAGCAAGGAAATACTGCTGAGACATGCACAGGGGGTGGAGCCATCACCATAGTCTCTCTCCCTCCACACACTAGCACTGGCAGCTGACCAATAGAAAGGCTGGCCCATCAAACACTTGACACACTGAACTACAGATAGGACCCCAGCCAGGGAGGGCCTCTCCATGTGCGTGATGTGCAGAAGAGCAGAGAAGGACCCCAGGAGCCCTCTAAGTGCTGAATGGGTGGAGCTACAGAGGAAGACTGGCCAAAGAGGCCTTCTGATCACCAGATACAAGAAGCTCCAAAAAAGACACGGATAGGGTAATAACTCCTGTGGCAGAGGCAGTCCATATCCCTGCACACTTGGTGTTTCTAGGATCCCTGAAAGCAAAGCAGCTGAGCCACCTTCACACTCAACTCTCACTGGGGCAGAGCAGCCACAGGCAAAAAAACATCTTGTGTCTACACACACAGGTCACTTTGGTTGTGTCTGACTCTTTGTGATCCTGTAGACTGTGGCCTGCCAGACTTCTCTGTCAGGGAGGAGGGTTCTCCAGGCAAGAATACTGGAGTGCATTGGCCAAAACTGGTTTCCATATCCTTTTAAAGCACTCTATTTCCTGCTTCCCTAGCTGCAAACTCCCATGAGTACATGGAACTGCCAGAACCCCTGTGACCCAGGCAGCTTCACCACTTCCACATTTGGCCCTCACAGGGGCAAACCCAAGTCCTTCAGGATAGCCTCAGGAGCAAACCCCAGTGGATGACTCACATGCAGAAGTGAAAATAAAACCACAACTGAAACCCAAGGGCAGTGTGGCTAAGTAAGACCCAAAACCTTCCCAGCAGCTGTACAAGCAGATTGAATCCACATGATCGATTAGGCAGACTCTGTCTATGGAATTTATAAAAGGTCATTGAGAGCTTCCACAAAAGAAGATAGCTGTGGACATTGGAGGCAAGAACATAGAGAAGTAGAATCAAATTAGCATCTTAGCTGCCCCCAGAACAGGTCCAGGGATCAGCACAGTGTTGGAGGGCATCCTAGGGAGGTGAGGTGGACTCTGACTTCCAGGGGAGGGAAAGGACTCTGACAGCAGTGACTCAAGAAAAACATTTATTATTCTTATGTTTTGACTTGTTCTGTAGATTCTTTTGTATACTTTTTCCTATTTTTTTTCTGTTTTCCACCTCTGTTATAGTTGTTGATTTTATTGGCACTATGAAATCTAATTAAGCTTTTGAACTTTTTTCTTCCTTTTCTTTTTCAATCACATGTTCTATAGTTGTTATAAACCTCTGCCTCTACATTCAGCTTTTGCAGTTCTGGGGAGTTTTCCTTTTTTTTTCTCTATTTTTAATTTTTAAACCTATTATTATTTTTTTATTATTTTTCTACATTTCTTTATTTGCTTTTCTTTATTGTTCTTTTCCCCTTGCAGTTAATCTTTAATGTATATAAATATTCTTTACTACCTCTATTTAACTTTGCATATCTATTCTTTCTTCTTTACTTCCTTTCCTTTTCTCTCAATATATTTGTTAATTTTGTTTTCTTTGTTTTAATCCCCACTTGCCACTTTGCTTTAGTTTTGTTTTCCACTTTGTGATTTAGTTTTGTTCTTAACTGGTAAATATAATTTTCAATTTCCTTTGCTGGTTGGGTCAATCTATTATACTTTAATCTTACTGAATGCCATAACAAACAACTTTTGGAATCTTTATTCCTGACCAGGGATCAAGCCCTGAGCCTTTGGAGTGGGAGCACTGACTCCAAAAGACTAGAAAAGCAGAGAACTGTGGAAAATTCTGAAAAAGATGGGAATACCAGACCACCTGATCTGCCTCTTGAGAAATTTGTATGCAGGTCAGGGAACAACAGTTAGAACTGGACATGGAACAACAGACTGGTTCCAAATAGGAAAAGGAGTACGTTAAGGCTGTATATTGTCACCCTGTTTATTTAACTTATATGCAGAGTACATCATGAGAAACGCTGGACTGGAAGAAACACAAGCTGGAATCAAGATTTCCGGGAGAAATATCAATAACCTCAGATATGCAGATGACACCACTCTTATGGCAGAAAGTGAAGAGGAACTCAAAAGCCTCTTGATGAAAGTGAAAGTGGAGAGTGAAAAAGTTGGCTTAAAGCTCAACATTCAGAAAATGAGTATCATGGCATCTGGTCCCATCACTTCATGGCAAACCGATGGGAAAACAGTAGAAACAGTGTCAGACTTTATTTTTTTGGGCTCCAGAATCACTGCAGATGGTGATTGCAGCCATGAAATTAAAAGACACTTACTCCTTGGAAGGAAAGTTATGACCAACCTAGATAGCATATTCAAAAGCAGAGACATTACTTTGCCAACAAAGGTTCATCTAGTTAAGGCTATGGTTTTTCCTGTAGTCATGTATGGATGTAAGAGTCGGACTGTGAAGAAGGCTGAACACCAAAGAATTGATGCTTTTGAACTGTGGTGTTGGAGAAGACTCTTGAGAGTCCCTTGGACTGCAAGGAGATCCAACCAGTCCATTCTGAAGGATATCAGCCCTGGGATTTCTTTGGAAGGAATTATGCTGAAGCTGAAACTCCAGTACTATGGCCACCTCATGCGAAGAGTTGACTCATTGGAAAAAGCTCTGATGCTGGGAGGGATTGGGGGCAAGAAGAGAAGGGGACGACAGAGGATGAGATGGCTGGATGGTATCACTGACTCGATGGACGTGAGTCTCAGTGAACTCTGGGAGTTGGTAATGGACAGGGAGGCCTGGCATACTGCGATTCATGGGGTCGCAAAGAGTCGGACACGACTGAGCGGCTGATCTCATCTGATCTGATCTGAACCTTAGGGAGTATCAAATAGTGATAACTCACACAAAGGAAGCCAACTGTATACAAGACATGGCATCACCCAACCACCAATAGTACCCTGTACAGGATGCTTCATATAAACAACAAACAAAACAAAAATACAAACCCATTCATCAGCAGACAGGATTACCACTTTACTCAGCCTTGCCCATCAGATCAAAAACAAAGAAACAACAACAAAAAAGCTCAGCGCAAAGCTCACCCTATAAGAAGCTTACACAAACTACTGGAGCAACCTTAGGATGGCAGAAACCAAAAGGAGAAAGAATTCAACCTGAAGCCTGGGAAAAGACACCTCAAACACAAGTTAAAAAAAAAAATAATGAAAAGGCAGCAAAATACTACGCAAATGAAGGGAAAAAGTAGAACCACAGAAGTCCAAATAAATGAAGAGGAAATAGGCAAACTTCCTGAAAAATAACGCAAAATATTGAGAGTAAAGATGATCAAAAACTTGAAAACAAAAGGGAGAATATGCAAGAATCAATTAAAGAGATCTAGATGAATTAAATAATAAACATACAGAGACAAATAAAACAATTGCTGAAATTAAAAATACTCTAGAAGGAAACAATAGCAGAATATCTGAAGAAGAATGAATCAGTGAGCTGGAAGATAAAATGGTGGAAATAACATCTGAAGAGCAGAATAGAATAAAAAGAATGAAAATAACTTAGGATGGTCTCAGAGACCTCTGGGTAATATAAAATGCACCAACATTCAAATTATAGCACTTCCAGAATAAGAAGACAAAAAGAAAAGGTATGAGAAAATTTTTGAAGAGATTATAGTTGAAAATTTCCCCAACATGGAAAAGGAAATAGTCAACCAAGTTTAAGAAGCACAAAGAGTCTCACACAGGATAGACCCAAGGACAAACACGCCAAGACACACACTAATCAAACTAACAAAGACTAAACACAAAGAAAGAATAGTAAAAGCAGCAAGGGAAACACAACCATTTAACAGCTGATCCTTCAGCAGAAACTATGCAGTCCAGAAGGGAATGGCAGGATATATTTAAAGTACTGAAAGGGAAAAATCTACAACCAAGATTACTGTACCCAGCAAGGATTGCATTCAAAATTGATGGAAAAATAAAAAGCTTTTCAGAAAAGCAAAAGTTAAGAGAATTCAGTTCCACCAAATTAGCTTTACAACAAATCTTAAAGGGACTTATACAGTTAAGAAATACAACATAAGAAAAAGGATCTACAAAATCAACCCCAAACAATTAAGAAATTGGCAGTAGAAATATATATATATCAATAATTATTTTTAATGTAAATGGGTTAAATGATCCAACCAACAGACCCAGACTGACTGAAGGATACAAAAAGAAGACCCGCATATATGCTGTCTATAAGAAACCCACTTCAGACCTCAAGACAGATATAGACGGAAAGTGAGAGGATGGAAAAATACATTCCATGCAAATGGGAAGCAAAAGAAAGCTGAAGTAGCAATTCTCGTATCAGACAAAATAGACCTTAAAATAAGGAAGATTGCAAGAAATAAGGAAGAAAACCACATAATGATCAATGGGTCAATGCAAGAGGAAGACATAACAATTGTAAATATCTATGCACCCAACATAGGAGCACCTCAATATATAAGACAAACAGTAACAGACATAAAAGGAGAAATTGACAGTAACACAATAGTAGGAGACTTTAATACCCCAATCACACCAATGTACAGATCACAAAACAGAAAATTAATAAAGAAACACAAATCTTAAATGATGCATTAGATACATTAGATGGATCTCACTGGTATCTTCAGGATATTCCATCCAAAGACAGAAGAATACACCTTCTTCTCAGTGCACACGGACCATTCTCCAGGACAGACCACATCTTGGGTCACAAAAACAAGCCTCAGTAAATTTAAGAAAATTGAAATCATATCCAGCATCTTTTACAACCACAACACCATGAGACTAGATATCAATTACAAGGAAAAAAAAAAAAAAAACTGTAAGAAACACAAACACATGGAGATTAAAGAACATGTTTCTAAATAACAACAGGTTACTAAAGAAATCAAAAGGGAAATCAAAAAATTTCTAAAAGCAAATGACAATGCAAACATGACAACTCAAAACCTATGGGATGCAGTAAAAGCACTTCTAAGAGGAAATTTTACAGCCATACAATTCTACCTCATGAAACAAGAAAAACATTGAAGAGACAACCTAACTTTGCACTAAAACAACTGGTAAAAGAAGAAGAACAACAACAACAACAAAATTAGTAGAAGGAAAGAAATCATAAAAATTTGAGCAGAAATAAATGAAAAAGAAGTGAAAGAAACAATAGTAAATAAATATTAATAAAACTAAAAGCTGGTTCTTTGAGAAGATAAACAAAATTGACAAATCTTTAGCTAGACTCATCAAGAAAAAAAGAGAGGAGAATCAAATTAACAAAATTAGAAAAAAAAAGGAGAGGTTACAAGAGACAATGCAGAAATACAAATAAGAGACTATTATGAAAAACTATATGACAATAAAATGGATAACCTTCAAGAAATGGACAGATTCTTAGAAAAGTTCAATCTCCCAAGACTGAACTAGGAATAAATAGAAATTATGAACAACACAATTACAAGCACTGAAATTGAAGCTGTGATCAAAAAATCCCCAAAAGCAAAAGCTCAGGACCAGATGTTTTCACAGAAGAATTATACCAAACATTTAGAGAAGAGCTAATGCTTATCCTTCAAAAACTCTTTCAAAAAATTGCAGAGGGAGGAACACTTCCAAACTCATTCGACAAGGCCACCTTCACCCTGATACCAAAACCAGACAAAGGCAACACACACACACACACACACTACAGGCCAATATAACTGATGAACATAGATGCAAAAATCCTAAACACAATTTTAGCAAACAGAATTCAGCAACACATCAAAAAGCTCATACACCATGATCAAGTTGGGTTTATTCCAGGAATGCAAGTGTTCTTCAATGTATGCAAATCAATCAATGTGATACCCCATATTAACAAATTGAAAGATAAAAACCATATGATCATCTCAATAGATGGAGAAAAAAACCTTTGACAAAATTCAGCATCCATTTACGATTAAAACTCTTCAAGAAATGGGCATAGAAGGAACCTACCTCAACAAGAAATGGGCATAGAGGGAACCTACCTCAACATAGTCAAGGCCATATATGATAACCCTACAGCAAACATTATTCTCAATAATGAAAAACTGAAAGCATCCCCCCTAAGATCAGGAGCAAGACAAGGGTGTCCACTTTCACCACAATTATTCAACATAATTCTGGAAGCCCTAGCCACAGCAATCAGAGAAGAAAAAGAAATAAAAGGAATCAAAATCAGAGAAGCAGAAGTAAAGCTCTCACTCTTTGTAGATGACATGATACTGTACATAGGAAACCCTAAAGATAGTGTCAGAAAATTACTAGAGCTAATCAGTGAAGTTAGCAAAGTTGCAGGGTACAAAATCAATACACAGAAATCACTTGCATTTCTATATACAAACAATGAAAAATCAGAAAGAGTAATTAGGGAATCAATGCCATTCACTATTGCAACAAAAAGAAATACCTAGGAATAAACTTACCTAAGGAGACAAAAGAACTGTACACAGAAAGTTATAAGACACTGATGAAAGAAATCAAAGATGACATAAACAGATGGATAGATATCTCATGTTCCTGGGTAAGAAGAATCAATATTATGAAAATGACTATACTACCAAATGCAGTCTACACATTCAATGCAATCCCTATCAAGTTACCAATGGCATTTTTCATAGCATTAGGAAAAAATTTTCACAATTCATATGCAAACAAAAAAGACCCCGAATAACCAAAACAGTCTTGAGAAAGAAGAATGGAGCTGGAGGAATCAACCTTCATGACTTCAGATTATACTACAAAGCTACAGTCATCAAGTTAGTATGGTACTGACACATAAACTCAAATTGGATTAAAGACCTAAAGGTAAGACCAGAAATTATAAAACTCTTAGATGTAACATAGGCAGAACACTCAATGACATAAATCAAAGCAAGATCCTCTAAGACCCACTTCCTAGAGTAATGGAAATAAAAACAAAAGTAAACAAGTGGGACCTGATTAAACTTAAAAGCTTTTGCACAGCAATGGAAACTATAAGCAAGGTAAAAGACAACCCTCAGAATGGGAGAAAATAATAGCAAATGAAACAACTGACAAAGGGTTAATTTCCAAAATATACAAGCAACTTATAACACTCAATTCCAGAAACAGAAACAACCCAATCAAAAATTAGGAAAAAGACCTAAACAGACATTTCTCCAAAGAAGACGTACAGATGGCAAAAACACATGAAAAGATGCTCAACATTGCTCATTGTTAGGGAAATGAAAATTAAAACCACAATGAACTATCACCTCACACTGGTCAGAATGGCCCTCATCAAAAAGTCTACAAGCAGTAAATGCTGGAGTAGGTGTGGAGAAAGGCAACGTTCTTGCACTGTTGGTGGGAATGCAAATTGATACAGCCACCATGGAAGACGATATGGAAATTCCTTAAAAAACTAGGAATAAAACCAGGATATGACCCAGCAATCCTACTCCTAGGCATAGTGGGATTTCCCCGAGGAAACCAAAATTGAAAGAGACACATGTGCCACATTGTTCATTGGAGCACTACTTACAATAATTAGAACATGGAAGCAACCTAGATGTCCATCGACAGATGAATGGATAAAGATGTTTTGGTACATATACAAAATGGAATATTACTCAGCCATAAAATGGAACACAGTAAAATCAATTCTGATGAGGTGAATGAACCTAGAACCTATTATACAGAGTGAAGTGAGTCAGAAAGTCAAAGATACATATCATTTTCCAATGCACATATACACAATCTAGAAAAATGGTACTGAAGAATTTATTTACAGGGCAGCAATGGAGAAACAGACATGGAGAATACTTATGGACATGGGGAGAGGGGAGGAGAGGGTGAGATATATGGCAAGAGTAACATGGAAACTTACATTACCATATGTAAAACAGATAGCCAATGGGAATTTGCTGTATGACTCAGGAAACACAAACGGGGCTCTGTATCAACCTAGAGCAGTGAGATGGGGAGGGAGATGGGAGGGAGGTTCCAAAGGGAGGGGATATGTGTATACATATGGCTGATCCATGTTGAAGTTTGACAGAAAACAACAAAATTCTGTAAAGCTATTATCCTTCAAAAAAATTTAAAAATAAACTTTTTATAATGTTATAAACATATATGTCTTCCTGGAAAAAAGTCAAATGAAAAGACTGCAATTATTCACACTCCTGATCATTGTGATCATTTGTATTTTATTTCTTTGCTTCAAAACATTTATGTTTATATTTGGAATAAACAGAAAAATGGAAAGAGAAAACAGTGGTAAGAAAGAGTGGCTTTTGTTTTAAAAAACTAAAGTCTTCATATCATTAACTATGAACATAATTTTTAAAAATTACTTATAAATGCATAATAATTTCTAATGTAATCCCAGATCAGTGAATATTTATGCTGCTTACACATTGTTAACTAGTGATATATTTTTCATCATACACTAATAGTTCATAATGTGAAAAGCACATGTCAAGTACTTCTCTATTGATTATTTCCTTTGGATAACCTATTGAGAAGAATTACTAGGTGAAAAATACTGATTTCGTTTACTTAATAACAGCATATCTTTAAATGTAAAATTTGGTTTTTGTCTGGTCTAATTGATTTCTGTTGAAATTATAGATGCTATTTTATCAATAAACTTCAAATGACATTTTATAAAGCTTCAATAAAGATTCCTAGGAAAACATATACTGATAAAAAGTAAAGAGAAATTCATTATTGATATTGTGAATAGTTTCTGGTCATTTCATCAAGAAATGTCCAAGTTTTCCATTATATTAAACTGACCTAATATGGAGTCTTCAAATTAACTCCATCAAATTCTGAATATTCTGAAGACAAATATTGATGCCACATAACCCATATCACCTCTATACTCCTTAATCTTATTCAGTAGGCTAGTCAAATATTTGCTTTTAATGCCATAGGAGTCAATTTTAACAGAAAAAGAGTGAAAGCTTATAGAAATGAACATAGTTACCACATAGAATTATGTGACTTCTATGTATACTTTTAAAAAATTATTAATAGCTTGACAAAACTTTAATTTACCTCAATAAGATCTATGTGTTTCCTATATTTATCCACTAGACATTATACTTCATACTAGAGTAGTATGTGAATGTTTAATGTTAGAAAATATCTACTGTGTTAACATTAATTAATGATATTTTTCTATTTATACTCAGTCTTTCCTTTTAGGGATTTCTTCTTAGAAATGTTTCTTCTTTATGTTGCTATTTCATAACTAACATCCAACTCCAGCCCTTAATTTTCATTGCCAATCACTCAAGAGAAAGTTTTATTCCCTGTACCATGAAGCATGGTTCTAAACCTAGTATGCTAGTAGCATTCAAAAAATGTGTAAACACAGGTGGGAAAATGCCACACCTTTATCTTCACTGTTCTCACTAAAATATAGTATTTCCTTCAGTAAAAAGCTGGGTAAAAATAATCTCTGACTTTTGTCCCCTATAAAAATCACAGATATTTTATGTCATGTTAAATACTATGAATATATCAAAAAATTGCTTATGATACTCTTTAAAATTACAGAAATTATTAGCCCCACTACTTAAAGTATCAGTAGAGAAGTATATTAATATCTCTCTATAAGTATATATTCATATATATGTATGTTAGTATACATTTACTAGAATATTTGAAAATATTTAAAATTTTTTTATTATCATTAATTTCCTTTTTATTTCTTCTTATGTACTTAAAATCTTTGTTCAAAAAAGGGTGCCATAAACTAGAAAAGTCTTGGTTTAAAAATAAAGAGATCGGGGTACTTGCTCTATAATAAAAGTGAAGTCACTCAGTTGTGTCCGACTCTGCGACCCCGTGGATTATAGCCCACCAGGCTCCTCCATCCATGGGATTCTCCAGGCAAGAATATTGGAGTGGGTTGCCATTGCTCTGTTAATTGGCTTACTGGGATTACAAAGCAATCAAATGACATTTTCCAGTAACACATTTCTTTCTAATAAGTTCCTTCAGGAGACACAAAATTTAACTAAATGATATGAAGAAAAGACTTACTAAGAAGCCCTTTTGGTTTATTTTAATTCACAATGTGGAGGTGGGTTGATATTTTTCTCTATGTATATGTATCTCATTGATCCTGTCAAAGCATTTGGGATTATCCCTATTTTCATATGTATGCAAATACTTATAAACAGGATTTGGATCTTATGAGAGTTTAAGCACAGATTTCTTGTTTTTTGTTTGCAATGCAACTTATAGCTATGAATTTGAACGTGTAGAATATACTTCTTTTTCAGGACTAATAAAATTATTACACATGGGAACTTATTAAAAGTTGGGAATGTATCTAGCCCGTGTTCACTAGCTCTATTGCTTTGTATTCTAAAGAATGAAATCTAATGTCCAGTGGCTGTTCTACTCTCCAGTAACTTTTAAATCTGCTTTAAAGTACTTTAGAATATCAAGCTCATGAAAGTAATCAAAGAAAGATATTTCTCAGGTTTTTACACATGTATATCTTTTGAGATTCTTATTCCCTTTCCTCCAAAGTCATCCTAAAAAAAAAAAAAAAAAAAGAGCAAGAGAGAGAAAGAGAAGCAAATCAATATTTCTTTCAGTCAAGTTTCAAACTTCTCATTTTTAATTATTTCCTAGACTTATGAGCTTCTATACTTTTATAGAGGTTTTCTTTCACCTTCCTTTAACAATGTCTATCTTACTTTTATAGATATTTATAGATTAGTACTTTGACAGCAAATATATTCTCATTCTCTTTAAGGGACACTCATATAGATATGTTTACTGACTGCTTTAGCTAACGTTATTGCTTTTTTTCTTCTCTCACATAAGCGAAAAGGACAGGTGAAATAAATCTGACCTTTGGTTTATGCCCACAGTAATTTTCATTAGAATCCATTATCAAGAGATCCTGAGTGGAACCTACAGCTTTAATGTTCTTAAATATAAGAGAAACTCAAGAAGGCTCTTTTAAGTTACTTCCTTAATTGAAATAGAATAACAGAGTAGAACTGAAATGTTCTGATCAAAAAAAGAAAAAAAAACTATGTTCCTTTACTAAATTATCAAGCTATACATTTTAAATATCTCACAATTATTAATTATACTTCAATACAGCTAGGAAATGGAGAAGGCAATGGCACCCCACTCCAGTACTCTTGCCTGGAAAATCCCATGGACGGAGGGGCCTGGTGGGCTGCAGTCCATGGGGTCGCTAGGAGTCAGACACGACTGAGTGACTTCACTTTGACTTTTCACTTTCATGCATTGGAGAAGGAAATGACAACCCACTCCAGTGTTCTTGCCTGGAGAATCCCAGGGACGGGGGAGCCCGGTGGGCTGGTGGGAGCCATCTATGGGGTCGCACAGAGTCGGACACGACTGAAGCGACTTAGCAGCAGCAGCAGAGCTAGGAAAAAGATAAAAGTAAAGTGACTTCCACTAAAATAATTTTTGAGGGGGTTAAAAAGATAAACAGAAAAATTTTTAAATGAGAATTAATAATAAAAAGGCTAAAAAGGATAAGACATGTAAAAGAGGAAAGGATGCTAAGAAAAGCATCAATAGATAGAACTGCCTTATGATCCAGCAACCCCACTGCTGGGCATACACACTGAGGAAACCAGAAGGGAAAGAGACACGTGTACCCCAATGTTCATCGCAGCACTGTTTATAATAGCCAAGACGTGGAAGCAACCTAGATGTCCATCAGCAGATGAATGGATAAGAAAGCTGTGGTACATATACACAATGGAGTATTACTCTGCCATTAAAAAGAATACATTTGAATCAGTTCTAATGAGGTGGATGAAACTGGAGCCTATTATACAGAGTGAAGTAAGCCAGAAGGAAAAACATAAATACAGTATACTAACGCATATATATGGAATTTAGAAAGATGGTAACAATAACCCGGTGTACGAGATAGCAAAAGAGACACTGATGTATAGAACAGTGTTATGGACTCTGTGGGAGAGGGAGAGGGTGGGAAGATGTGGGAGAATGGCAATGAAACATGTAAAATATCATGTAGGAAACGAGTTGCCAGTCCAGGTTCGATGCATGATGCTGGATGCTTGGGGCTGGTCTACTGAGACGGCCCAGAGGGATGGTATGGGGAGGGAGGAGGGAGGAGGGTTCGGGATGGGGAATACATGTATACCTGTGGCGGATTCATTTTGATATTTGGCAAAACTAATACAATTATGTAAAGTTTAAAAATAAAATAAAATTGGAAGAATAAAAAAAAAAAAAAGAAAAAAAAAAAAGAAAAGCATCAATAGAAAGAAAAATTTAAAAGTTGAAAAATAAAAAGGGAAAAAAAGAAAACACAGGAGGAATAAACATATAGACAAATAACAACAAGAGAAAATGCAGACAATATGAAGTGAATTAAAGGTGGAGATAATACAGTTAATGAAGTTAAAACAGAAACTGCAATATATCAAGAAGCAATTATTTCTAAAATAAAAGCAAAATAACAGTAATAGACTCGTAAAGACTGGAGATTCAGGTCTTGACATATAAAGACAATGTGTTCTGTAAAAAAGAGTTATCTAACAAAGTTGAATTTCAATAGCTTGTGATTTGAACTTTATAGAAATGATAAATCTCTTGAGTACAAAACTTTACATGTTTCATCCTGGAAATATAGATTTGTTTGTGAATATTAGTTTAATGTAGCAATTTAAAAGGTTATTGGGTTCATACCTAGGAAGCATGCTTAAGATAAATATCTCTAAGAAATTTACTATAGAAATACTAGAAATCATCAGTTATATATAATTTTAGATACTATGTATTGTTAAAATATTGACACTTAAGGTAAATTCTAAGATGAGGTTTTTATGATACTATTATGCTTACTGAGAATGTTTACTTTTAAGAGTATTATACGTGGGAACTACAGAACATGAAAAAAATACCCATATTTCATTATTATGTTTTGAACTAAGTATATGCAGTTTCAGAACTTTATTATATCAGCAAATAAAGAAGGGCTGCTCATTCCTTTTAATAACCACTGCACCGACAATTTTGAAAAGAATAGACATTTTACAAAAGCAATTATCCACTTTTATTTGTTTACATTGCACTGAAAATTTACATCATACTTTTACAAAGTTTTTTTTTTCATAAAAATATACTTCTTTACAAAAGTGTATGCATTAATATAAGAGGAGTAGCCAGTTGCAGAAGAAACATTGTTTAAACAAGATCTTAAATGTATTAACCTTAACATTAATGAATGAATTGTTGTTATTGCAGTCATTTGAATAAACAAGAATAAATAACTGATGGAATAAAATTTAAAACAGCATCCTGTCAGTAGAGTACAATGTTGGGAAAATTATATGAATTTCCAAAACAATGTATTTCAAAGTGGTTTACAAGAAATTCACTACATTTGTAGAGATAGATCCAAGCAGCACTCTGGGTGCAATGATTTCTCGTAGGCACTCTGTCTCATGATACAAAAAGCCGAGACTGTTTACAACTTTATCCATATTTGAAAGGGACAACAATGAAGTGTTTACACCGGGTACATAATTTATCCAGTGAAGTAAAACATGCTATTAAAGGAAGACTATGACCTGTTAAATCAAAATGCTGGCATTTCTGTGATACGGTTGTAAATAACTTGCAAATACATACCTTAATGACTATGAAAGAAACCTGTCATATCTGGAAGCTGCTTCTTAAGGATAAGAGAATAGAAATTTTTAAATATATAAAAATTTGGTAAATCCACAACTTTAGGAAATAAATTTATATTGGTTATTTGAAAGTAATTTTACTTTTACTCATTTTGATTTAGGCAATGGTCCAAAATATATGTTTAACTCACTGTTAACTAAAAAGTTTAACAAGTTTATACTTCTAACTCACTGTTAGGTAAAAGTTCAAAGCAATATTAAATAAATTTGAACATTCAGCTGGAAGGAAAAACAGATAATTATAAACTAAATAAGTAGACTGATAGGTTCTATTTGGTCTTGCAAAAATATTAGAAAGAATGGTAAAGAATGGTAAGTTCGGTATCTCAGATACCGAATCTCAGATACTGCAAAATCATGATTATTATAGACAGTTTTTGCCAGCTAAGGTTGTTTCTGAGGGACAAAAAAGATTGAAGCAAGGAGTTAAACACTTACCCCATGGCTCACTGAATAATATTGGTTACAACATAATGAGGGAAATCAGGAAGATAGCATGATGAGCTTGCCATTTACAGAAACTATGACAACCAGTCTAAAAAAAGGTAGCAGTATGATACTGAAGAAAACAACCAGAAAGCATCAAATCAGAGTGGGCACTCTTATCTCATCTGTGACATAAATTAGCTCATAAACATTTCAGGGCATGACTCAATCTGAAATAACCAGGGAAATGAAGAAAACAAGGACTCAATTAAAAGGAAGGAACAGCTGATAGAGTGGTGAAAAATACAGACTTACGGGCGTGATACAGCTCATGACAGTTAAAGAGAAGTCAGTGATCTATTGACTCTTGTAAGTATAGCTCTTATTTTCTACCCTATATCATTTTTTTAAACCCAGTCCCTCTAATATAGTTTATAAAGCACAGAAATACTGATAGTGGATGCTCCTCCAATATATGCAAATAAGTTTATGTTTTAGAATAATCTCCTTTTTAAAAAAAGCAAATAAACTGTGAGTAAGCACTCTCAGAGTGCAGCCAAATTTCTGTAAAATTCTCCATGGTAAACATGAAGAAGAATTATGGTCCAGTTTATGAAAAAACACTCTTCTCTATCATTCCACAGGAAAAGGTGACCCAGCAAGTCCTGATAAGTGTGCTTTGATTTGTTTGTCAGTGAACTAAGTGTGCACTGTTTTGTGTGTCGATTTCCAAGCTTCTGAAGAAGGCCAAAGCTGCCACGTTATACCATTGTGCAGACTGTGTTCAAGTTGGGATCGAACCGTACTGCCTTCCCTTCCACTGACTTTGTGTTGGTGTCATACATGGGATTTTCAAAAGCTGCTTGGCCATTGTTATTTTCATGAACTGAACATCCTGTATACTGGGTTTTGGGTGCAGTCCTGTAGATGAGAACACTAATTAGTTATACATTAACTTTTTTCCAGAAACAGCAGAATAGAACTCAAACACAATATATCAATACTTGAGTTATCACTGTTAATGGATAATATAACTTGAAAATATTGAGAAACCACAATTCATCAAATTTGAATAATTTACCTGTCACTTTTAAATCATGAATGACTTTTATTATTTACATACAATATATATTTATAAATGGTACCAATATGAGTAATATAAGTATAAATAAATATTATGGCTAGTCTTATAAATTTTCTTATGAGATAATGTTATCATAAATGATCATGTAAAATATAGCTAAATTATGATGATGATGAATTCAAATCTCATTACTATTCATTCCTCAAGTATTTATTGAGCATCCATTACATGCTAGGCATGACCCTAGGCATTGGATATATAATTTTTCTTTTTTACAAAAAACATACAAACTCATTACTCTCATATTACAAGGACAGCAATGAACAAATTAAAAATAAACAAGAAAAACGAAACAAGATAATGAAAATTGTTTTGCTGAAAAGGAAAATGGTTGATATGACCAGAAGTAACTGGGAGCCATATTAGGAGAGGTAATAAAGAAAATAAGGAAGTAAAATTTAATCTGAGACTTGAATGACAATAAGGAGTTCATTCTGAGGTAATAAGAAGGGAGTCCCAAGAAAAGCAGACATCTGATACTGACACCTAGTTTTGGAAAGTGCTTAGAGTATCCCAGAAACATAAATACTCAATTGGCTTAAAATTATATACATTAGAACAAGTAAACTCAAAATCTCAAAGACAAAATGACTAACTACACTGATATATCATGTCATGAAATAGTTTCCAGAGTTCCTGATAACTGAATATTTGCTATTAGTTAACAAAACACATGGAATCTAAGCTGGCTGGTATAAGGTGTTCATTTTGAATCCCTCCTTTATTTTTTGTCTCACTTTTGACTAATGTTTATTTCTAGTTTCTCTTTCCCACATCCTACAGCATAATTTGCTGACATTTGTAAATCAAATGATAAAAAATCAAATTGCAAAAAAATCATTTGTAAATAAAATTATAATTTTACATGTAAA